>NC_031770.1:22804275-22868662 GCF_001522545.3 Parus major
CAACCAAAAAAACAGCAAAAATAGAATTGTGATACAGGAAATTGTAAACCCACAGAAACATTTTTTTAAGGTATCAAGTAAACTAGAACCTGACCAATGGGCTGTTCAAGAGAAGATGAATGAACTGATACTGTCACATAAACTTGAAATAAATAAGAACAAGACAGCTGATGGAAGAAAAGATGAGCACCAATGAAGTAAAGCCACTTTTATTAAGAATATAACAGTTCCAGAATAGTAGTAACAGTCACTGTCTTGTGTAGTACCAGTAATATTTACTGGTACTTTTGAGCATAGTGAGATGAAGAAACCCACCCTGACTGAGGAGATTCTCCCCACTTTCTAATGATGAAGCAATTCATAAATGTTGTAACTTCACAAGTAGCTTAAGATCTGACCATTCCTTCTCAGTAGTGATCTCGAAGTTGCTTCTCTGAATCTCTTGTTTACTTAATGATGTTCTTCACTAATAAGAAATAAGGAAGTTTTTAAGCACTTCTGATAGATCGAATGGAAAAGGAAACTATTTCCAAAAATTCTGGAACACTTTGGGTGGGGGAAAGGATTTTTTTAATTTTTACTTAAATATTGTGTTTTTTATAAATTTTTGGTGTCTGTGATTTGCGGATCATTCTCACGATCCTCCACGAGGTGGAGGAAGCAGCTTGTGCTTCGTGCTGCGGTGTGGGAAGGGGCTGCGGGCGGGTGTGCAGAGCTCCCGCTGCCCTCCTTTGCCACTGTCAGCCCCCACACTCTCCCACTCCATGGAGGGAGGATGCAAGGAAGGGCTCTGAAGCGTGTCTTGCTGGTTTGCTCCTTTTAAGGACGATAATGTGGGTTTCGGTATTGTGATTCATCAGGAGGTCTTTAAGGGCTGCACAGAATCACAGAATATGCTGAGTTGGAAGGGACCCACACGGATCTTTGAAATCCAACTCGTGGCCATGCACAGGGCATCCCCAGGAACCACATCGTGGGGCCTGAGAGTGTTGTCCAAGCATGAAGGAGGTTGAGTGATTGTGATGTGATTGGTCCCACAGCTGTGTGCTGCCTGTCTGTGGTCATACAGCCAGGGGCTGGTGGATAAACCTGGTTCTCTAGGATTTGGTGTGCTGCAATATATTCAGTCCTATAGGCTGTTTCACTGTAGAACTGCTGTTCTTTATGGATAAAGTACAAGTAGGGAAAATAACAGCTGGTGCCTGGAATTAAAAATACTGTAACATACTAGATTTCTGCTAAGGGCTCTGATTTGAGAATGGGTTTTCTGTTGACTCTGGTGAGATTTGGAAGTACTTCCCTTGCACAGTTATCCCTTAAACTTGTCTGTTGTTGAGTCCTTTGTTTTCAGTCCTTGCGGCTCCTAAAAATCAAACTCCGTTCAGTTTGTAATTTCCTTTCCTTGTCTGAAGCCCTCACCCAACTGATTTTTATTTTTATCTGTGATGAAGCATGTCAAGCCCAAAATAGAAAATACTACATAAATAAATACCTAATAAATAAATTGAATTTTAAAATTCAATTCAGTGGATTTCTGTTGGAAAAAACAACAACAACAACAAAAAAATCTGTTAATACTCTTACATGAATGACACAACACTGCTTCTGTTTTACCTGATCATCTTATGGCAGATCACTTGACTTACTTTTCAAGGCATTAAAGTGTGTTTGCAGCTGTGCTAAGGTTGTTTCAGCATTTCAGGCCTAACTCAATTTTATCCAGATAAAAGGTCAGTAAGAATGGGGTGTTATCAAGGTGATTTGCAGTTAGTGAACACAAAAGCAGGACTGCAGCTTGGGATAGTGAATTGCTTGGAAAGAAGGTTGGAAAGGGGTGTTGAGGAGCCATTTCACCCTCCATACCTGATCCCCTGTCCTGCTCTTGGCAGAAACCTTTTGAAGGTTGCTGTTGTGAGCTTGCACAAAAGGTCGTTTTGCTTTCTTTTAGCCCAAACATTTTCTACGAGCTGATTGCCTAGGTGTTCCCACAAGCATTGTGTTGCCCTAAATAAAGCATGTGAGAGCTGCAGTGTGAGGTTAGAAAGAACTGGGATGTGAGGAAGGTGTGGACTTCATAGTGTTGTATCAGGGAAAATCTCCATGAAGATGTTATTAAATGTTGAAAAGAGTGTATTCTATTATGCTCCAAAGTTTTTATTTTCTGGGGGAAGGGCAAATTGTTGGTTGGTTTAGTTGATGCTTGGGGTGGTGATATTTTTTTTTTCTTTGTTTGTTTCCTCTCTTCCCTTTACTGGTATTATTTGTGCTACTTCCTTAAAGGAAATATTTTATTTTATTTTTTTTTTGCCAAAATATATGAGGACTTCTTGCAGCATAGCCTTGCCAGTTAGAGCCATAATTTCTTCTGACTGATGCACCTATGATAGTAACTTGTCTAGCTCACAGACAGGACTTAGAAATTTCTAACAAATTTGGATATATAATCTGTACTTCAGGTGAGGTTTGGTCTCTCCTCCTTTATATATGTTACCTTGTGGCAAGCTAAATAATACAAACTTCTGAAAAAGATTAGCAGGATCAAGCTTTGCCAGCTTCTGTGATAGCTAAAAGAATGTGTATTTTTACTGAAGACTGGTTTTAGTGGCAATCTGTTAATGTGGTAAAGCAGTCAGATGACCAGGCTCCAATTCCTCTTGAGAGGCTTAAAATTCAGGTGACCATACTTATGATTAATAGAACCTTAGTTTTAATAGAAGTAATTCTGCTTTGGTAATACGGAAATTTAATGGTAATATGCTTTCTCTGGTTGGAGGGGTAAATGTATGGGAGTACCCTCTAAATTACTTGAAGAAAAACTACATTTATTCTGAAGTATGTGAACTTGGCCAGAGATAGCTGATCTCTGGAGCTGTGCTAAGTTATGTGAGTTATCTGTCCCCAGAGGCAAAACTTACCTCCTGAGTCCTGAAAGCATGTTGGCTTTGCTATTTTATTTTTGATACAGGACTCAAGTTGGGCAATACCTATATGGGAAGCAGGGTGGGACAGCAGTCTTCTTAAAGCTTTACTCTTAAGGTGAAGAATTTTCTCCCTGACTGATGGGGAGAGGGACTGCCTTAAATTCTCTAGCAACAGCAGATTCAGAGCAAAACCCAGTGAGGAGCTGTAAGGAGAAGGCTGTGAGGAGCTGTAAGGAGAAGGCTGTGAGGAGCTGTAAGGCTTCCTTCCAGGGTCAGGTTACAGCAAGCACCAGACCAAGGGGCTGTCTCTGGTGAGGGATGGTCCCTTGCTGATCCATGCTCAGGGCTGGAAACTATAGTAGAGCCTCTCAGTAGGTGCCCTTGGTGCTTCTTGAGATGACCCAGCAGCCTCCAGCATGCACAGCCTGGGATGCTGCTCTTGCTCCCTTGCTGGCGGACCTGCACAAGAGAGGGGTTCCCTTCTCTGCCTACTCATGGCCATCCCTCCACCCCTGTTATCATGGAAATTTGTTATGAAATGAGGCAATAACAATCTACAGGAGTCAAATTTTACTGTCATAGGCCTTAGCTCCAGCAGATACAAGTGAGTGTGGAATGAGCACTGTCTCTTCCTTTTGGAATGTAGGCTTAAGTAACTCAAACTGGGACCAGTCTCCTGACACAGGAAGATCTGTGTCTTGGGGATTGCAATTTTTTTCCCTGTGGAATTCATTAATCTGTTTGCTATTTCTCTTTATCGCAAAAACTCTGTATTTTCTATTATTTTAAAATTCTTTATCATCCTGCTTCTATTTGGTGGTAGCTCAGGCTGACTGGAAGAAAGCAATCTATAAAACATGTGGTGAAGTGAAAAATACACCAAAATTTCACTTCAATGCTCTGGCCAAATCTGTCTTATGGGAGTTGCTACTCTAGCCTGCTCTGTGCTGGAGAGACTTTTTCCTCATCTTCACTAGTGCTGCAAAACTGTGCTTCCTCTTGTGCAGAGGCCAAGCACATCCTGAGAAAAAAATTGTTTGGTTTGCCAAACATGCAGCTGATGACACGTGTATTTATGCTCCCTGGCAAACTAAGTTAAACAAACAGGGACTAACTTGGGCAGACGTTATAGGAGGTAATACTTCATTATAACTTGACTATGAACTGCTGCTTCTTCCCAATTATGGCATCCCTATGCATTGCTTTCCCAAGAGAGGAGTATTCTGGGGAAAAACAAATTACAGCCTTGGAAATGCAGGAACTGTACAGGAAGGGGCAGTAGCTGGAGAGAGGGATCTGAGCACATGTAAATTTGTCTTGTTTTGTTCCAAGCATGGTTGTTTCTACCTCAGATATTAAACTGTTAAATTAATTCCTGAAAACTCAGTTGCTCAGTTCACAGTGTGCCTGAATTCAAGCCGTGTTTCAGTAACATCAGGTTCTGTGCAAATAAACAGTAGGTTTCAATTGTCTGCTGCTAATTATCACCTAAATTTGATTTGCACGCTCTTCAAAGGGACTCCTATCTTTCCATTTAGTTATTTGTTTCAGTGCGATGAATCTTTAATTCAAACCAAACGCGGCTCAATTTCCAACTGGAAAAAAAAATGCAAGGAATGTGTTTATCCATGGTCATATCAGTGCCTCTCTTTAGTTTAATATATGTGGTGATTCATGGCCTCAGTGGGGAGGTGAATTTGTGTCAATCCTTGAATTGGCTTTGCCTGTTTGCCAAGTTTGTAAAGTCAGTTGTAGAAGGTCTTAAATAATTGTTCCTAATGGGATGGTTCTGGTGGGCTGTAGAATAAGGAGTGCAAGCCCTGAAGTTACACAGGCACAGAAAAATCTCATTAGACTTCAATTCCCATCCTACCTATAAAAAGCTGTCTGTGTGAAGATGAAATGGTGAGATGAGATAACAGGATCTAGACTCTTCTCTACTGGTTAGAATCTCAACTTAAAAACGCGTGTGTTATATTTTACACAGGCTCTTTAGTTGTCACCTAAGCTGTCACTGTGACCCTCTGGCTTGTGCAGCAAGCCAAATTTCAGTCACAGAACTGAAGGATTTCTGGACATTTTTCTTTTTAAAACAAACAGAAAGCACCAAATGCAAGCAAGAGGGCTACAGCAACAAGAAAATCTCTTTGTAATAAATACCACATGTGATCACAATTTACGAAGCAGACAATAAAGAGTAATTTAAAAAGAGAAATCCTTCTATTCTCTTTCATGTGGCTAAAGGCAGCATAATTTCTGGCTGTCTTTACTGGAGATTTATTCAAAGATTTAACACCCCCTTCTGTTTTTCTTTTCCTGGAAGCTCAGAGGAGGACACTTTATTAACTTGCTATTCTTTAGATTCACATCTGACCTCTGATTTCTTTTAGCATGGAGATAGTTGGTAGGAGTTTTGAATTTTTTTGTTTAAAGAATACTTTTAAGACATTTCAGTAGTATGATGTTGTGCTTCCTGTGTTTTTTTTAGTTTTTTTTTTCTAGTGACTGGAGTTAATACCAGTATTTTTGATAAGTCCATGAATACTGAAAACACCTCAAATTCTGTATGTTGTGTTTTGATACTTTAAAGATAGGTTATCTATCACCTCTGCAGAAGAAGAACCTGTTTTGATTTGTTGCTCAAACAGTCTAAAGTGGTGACCTAATGTAAAAACATTTGCTGTTGGCAGTGGAGGAAAGATTTCAACTTTATAGCAAGTTATTTCTTACACTTCCCTGTTTTGGGCTTCTGTCAGTCCCAGTTAAAATCAGGAGACTTCTGAAGTGGAACTGTAATTATGAAATGAACATGCATGTGCATTTTTTCCTGTGACTGTATCTGTAAGGTTCATCTCAACACGGTTTGATACAAGGAATTCCTCTTTGTCAAATGGAAACTTTTCTGGTTGGATCAGTGTTTCTGGATTTCAGTGCTGTGTGACCGGTTAATCTCCGTAGTATTTTTATGGTTTATTTCCAGTCATGCCAAATACAATCCAAAGAGTTGTATGTTTTCTTCCTATAAAGGAGGTAGAGAATGTTCTGGTATAATTGGTACAGCATACAAGACACATTAGAATTTATAGGGTAGAAGATTTAAATTTAGGTTTTTCAACATTTATTGACAAAGATGGGGGGGGTGTCTTATAATTTAAAAAAACCCAAAGTAAAGATAAAATCCAGAACAAGTTCTTTCTTGTCACAATAGAAGTGGGATAAATATTAAGATAAGTATGTTCAGATTCATAGATATATGTAAATTCTGTGTGTGTTTTGTAAGGTTTTGTTGTGGTGCTATTAGGCACCTCTTGTTTCCTAATATCTGTATCTATTCTGCCTCAGTGATAAACAGCAACATGAGAAAAACTTTACTTTTCTATATTTGTAGGGTTTTCAGATGGTGTATTAAAATTATTTGTCTCAGAGTGAAGCCCTCAAGAAATGGTTAGATCTGTGGAGAGATTGGGAGTGGATGGTGATGGGCTTTTAAAAGTCCTTCAGTTCTTTAACTATAATTTTTATAGAGCTGGAGCTTTAGTAGAATCTGAGCATTCATTTTCATGGATGATCAGTGTACAGATTTTCTGCCTGGAACAATGTTTATACCACATGAAGCACGATGCCTTTGCTAAAATATCTTTGAGTTATGCTTTATGAATTTATTATGAATTATGCTTTATGAATTATTTTGTGGCAGTTTTTCTCTTCCCATTTTCAGTCCTCCAAAGCCTCTGAATTGAGACTCTGGCTTTTTCTTAGCCATTGCATAGTAATTACTGGTATCCTTAAGGATTTGCCTCTCTCTTGTTTCACAGGTCTCCTTGTCTAGAATTTCTCTTTGAATTGAAAATGCGGAGATAACAAGGGCTTGAAAATGGGCTCCAATTCATAATGCTTTCCAGGCAAGGGAAAAATCATGGGACAGACCCCTAATCACGCATTTTTTGACATTATCTCCTTGTTGTGTATCTAGCCCTAAGTACAACCATTTCTGTGGGAACAGTTCAGGTCTTTAATTCATTCTTCCCCTTTTCAAGAGGAGGAGGGATATATTTTAAAGATATATTTTTGAAGACATGATAGTTTTGAAATTATTTTGCTTCAGAAACAAGTTGGTTTGTTGTTTTTTTTTAAGGTATCAGAATGCTTGAATTTTCCTTAATAGTTGTTGTTCATGACATGGAGAAGGAATCTTTCCCACTCCTTAATCTTTAGTTCACTCTTTCTGTCAGTGTGTCTCCCTAGATAGCTTCTGACTCCTTTGTCTTAGAAAGCTTTCTAACTGAAGTGGTCTTTGGATGTCTAGTTTTTAGCCAGCTTTGTTACTTGGCCCAGGAGCCTTGTGTTGTTGACTCAACACTTATGAGGAAGATACTTAACTGCGATTACCCTGATGCATTCTTGATAATTCAGCACAGAGCCTGTACCTATAAGGTACTGTACTAGTTCAGTCATAGATGAAATGGTTATAGATCTCCAGACTGGGCAAGAAACTATTTGCTTTGCATATCTAGTAATTTTATTTCGTTGACTAGTTTGCTCCAGAATAATTTGCACCCCTACTATGTGTTGTTGCTATTAAATTGGTGACAGAAAATCTGTGTGTGACAGTGCTTTTGTCCCCAGCCTTGTGCTGGATGTTTGTAACTGGACTATCTGAGTTTCAAATTGCCTTTACATGTATAGGAATCTACTCAGTATTTGTTTATTTCTGCTTTTGGCCCAGCAAGTCTGTTAGAACCAAGGGAAGGATTTAGATTTTTCTCCAGTCCTAAAGTACTCTGAATTGTTTGTGTAATTACAGTCAGAAAGCAAGTAACACAATAAGGAGTGTGGAGAAAATCAGCTCAGCTATATATGACTTTAAATAGATTTAAAAAAAAAAACCAGCCAAAAAACTGGTTGGTACAGCTCAGTCCTGAATTGAGAACGTGAAGAAATTAACTGACTAAGCCTTCAGTGGGGCATGGCAGAAATAAGCTCTTGGAGAACAGAGACAGACATTTTATCCACAAAAAATTTCCCAAGTATATCCCAGTTAATCTTTATACCTGAGGAGTTTTGGGGCTGCTGTGGCCCCCCATGCTGCTTTCACACATAGGTAACTTCATTAATTTTGCCAGGGTGAGGTTAGGAAATTCTCAAAGCACAGACCAGGTTGATAATCAGTCTTTCATAAGGGCTCCAAGATTAGTGGTGTCCAGGGCATAAAAACACTCTGAGAAAAATCTTTGACAAAATATCCATGTCTTTCTCCCCCTTATGCTACAATTAAGAAAAATGGGTCTTTTATGTCCAGTGGAGAAACTTTGTCACAGCTCTCCATGCCTTTGACACCTTGACGCTGGATTATGTTATCGCCGTGCTCTCCATATGGAGCTGTGTGCCGAGATCTGTGGAAACTGGAGCTGGTGCACAGTGTGGAGCTCCATGCCAGGAACACTTGAGATCAGTCTTGCTTGTTGTTAATAAGTTCCTGGGAAGAATTAAAGGTGTTAGTTGGAACCTATAAAGCCTGAAATGGTTACCCAGGAGGCTGATTCCCTTCCTGCAGCACAGCATTCGTATCTGGAGTCAGCCAGAGACGCCCGGCCTTGGCTTTGGAATTCACTTCCCACATCCACCCTCCTGTGCTGGGGTCTGTCCAAACTTAGTGTGTGCTGCAAGCTCAGCCTGTCGTGCCTGATGACCTGGTAGGAGATGGTGTGAGGTACTGGGAATTTGCTTTCTCCTTGTGGTGGTGTGTAATTTTATCTGCTGGTGAGTACTTTGTTTTGGATTTTTTTTTTTCCTTTCTCTTTGTGCTAGAAAAAACAGTGTACTGCTTTTTGAAATTAAACCATAGCTACAGTTTATACATGCAAACAAATGGCTGGAACGAAGGCATTGCCAAATGCCTTTCAATTAATTGCATTTCTGGTTCCATCAAAATCAGTGGGCATATGCAACCTACACCTGGTATGGTAGGATTTATTCCCCTGAGCAAAACATTTGTGGTCAGATATGAATCTATAAAGAAATTCTCGGTCAAGATGCATGAGATGAGGAAACCCTGATGATAGGGCTTCTCTTTAAGACTGAGAGCAGTGATGAGCCATTATGTAGCAGCATTTTCAGCTGGAGAATGCAAAGCAAAGACAAGCAACAATATAAGGAGAGGCAAAATCCATGTTGGTGTTTGTTATGTGATCTGCTTTACTCTCAGCTTGTTAAACGAGGTGCAGAAGAGGGGAAGCTGCAAGGGGGTGGGATGTGTTTGGTTTCTGATGAAGAGAGGGAGGATGTGCAGTTTCAGCTCTGCAGTACAGAAAACACAAAGTGCAAGCTTAGCTGACTCTTCCTCAGTGCAGATTCTAGGAGGTGCCATGATAAGGTCTCAGAGAGCACATTAAGGAAATTAAAATAGGAAACCAAACCTGGGATATTTAGGTATCTGCGTAAATTTGCATGGCTGTGCTGTGCCCTTTGAGAAAGTGCCTGTAACAAGATTTTTGTGTCTGTAATAATGTAGTTCACGGTCAGGAAGAAATGACAATTTGTTTTGTTTAGCAGTATAAATAATATTGCAAATAATAACATATGCTAATAATATATAACAGTTTTAAGTGGAGAATCCAATGACTTAATGAGAGACAGATTTGTTGCTTCTCCATTTCACCAGGAACTGTCAGGAGAGGGAGGATAAAGTGTTAGAATGCAGAGAGTATATATAAATCCAGAGGCTGGAGTGTTTTATTCACCAGTGGCTCATCCCTAATATCGTTTGGCTATAGACCAAAGTTCCAATCTGACAAGACAGGATGTAAAACTTTGGGTAATCCATCCACCAAACAGCACAGGCCAGGTTTTTCTGGTTTTGTGTGTGTAAATAGCTTGTCCCTGGATTTATATTCCCATTTGTTTAGACAGATCCCAAATTTAGGTGTAACACTATGTGACTATCCACAGGTGAGAGGTACTGTATCCCCAGTGAGCCCCGTGGGTGTCCCACCCACAGACTTGTGAAAGCACCAGGTCCCAGTGCAGCTCATTCCTTCATAAAAAGAAATATTTCAGCTGCTTGATCAGCCCAAACGTCACCTTTTTCTGCTTTCAGCCTCCCAGCTATGGGGATATAGCTCTTTCAGGCAACCTGGAAACCTGCCTCTCCTTCTTAAAGCCCCTAAATATTTGCACAGTGAACAAGCCCCTCAAGTCTGTCATGGCAAGAGGCTTCTCTTCAGAGGTTGAGCCATCAACTACATGTAGTTGTGATTTTTCCAAACTGTTCATTCATTGCCAGTAAAGAACTTTTTTTTTTTTTTTTTTTCCTCTAGGAAAATACCATGTCCCAGCTCTAGTAAGATTATTTGTAAGGCTGATTGACATATGATGGGACAAAGCTAGACTGACAGTGAGTGTTTCATTGATGTGAAATTTTACACCGTATCTGGACATAGTATATACTTGGTTTATGATCCAGCTGGGCATGCTTGTTAGTTATTGTTGAGGTCAATCAAAGTGTAATTGTAACATAGGGAAAGACGGTCCCAGGGCTACAAAGGTTTGCTTCCAACAGCTGCTATTCATTATTCATTAAACTCTACCTTCTGTTTTTGAAATTAATAACCCTTGGCTTTCTGACAAGGTATCAGACGTGCAGAATATAGACTTAAAAATCAAAGATGCACTGGTTTCATCCCCAAATGAGAGAGCACAAAGCACTTTAGCTAGCACTAGTAGTTGGCAGCAGAACATAGGGTTTCTGTTTGTGGAAAACCAGATGTGAGTTAATTAACCTGAAATTTTCGGGCACTCTACACTGCATGTGAGAGAACTGACTGGTGTATAATAAACCCCAAACTTATGGAAGTCAGGGGGAACACTCGAAACTTCAGTTAAATAAAATTTCATAAAAAATTAGGGCAAAGTATATCACAAGTCTGCAGTGAGTGGAATATAAGATGGAACGGAGTTCATTCAAACTGGGACTTGCACCTCCTTTAAGGCAGTGATTTTCCAACATCCATTCACCAGTTTATTTGAAGTGTAGGCCAAGCTTTAGCTCAGGATGACAGTGAAAGCAGGCTCATGATGTTTCTGTCCTGTGAATGCTGTCTGACTGAGATGGCACATCTCAGGAGAACTTTGGAGGATGACTGGGGACAGGATCATTCCCAGGCAGGTCCAGGAACATTTTTCACATTTTATCATTTGTCATCACAAAGGGGTAATACACTGTGGCAAAAAATATGTACAAGACATTGTTCTGAGCCTGAGTGTCTCAGTGCAGGCCATCTGTGGGAAATATGATTAACTATGGTGCATGATCACAAGTCCAGTAGCTATGGTAGTTTATCATAAGGTTAATTAAAATTGGTCTAAGAGTGTTAACACTGCCATCTTCCTACTCTCTGAATCAGGTCTTTGATGTCCTTTCTTTTCCTGTGTAAATTCCACTACTTACTCATGTGGGGTGCTTTAAACCATCACTAAATGTTACATTTATGACATGTTTCTAAGCAAACATTGGGATATCCATTGCACATGAGCATGTTTCCTCAGCTCTTCTGGCCTTGTTGGGCAGCTTATCCATTGTTCTCCCTAAGTCTGACCTTTCATGTCTAGTTACTTTAAAGACACTAGAAAACCAGCTATCTACTCAATTTCCTTGTAGCTTGGGGGTAAGGTTAAAATACCATGTAGCTACTGTGTGTTTGACATTATACAGCAACAACTGATAA
This sequence comes from Parus major, assembly GCF_001522545.3. Taxonomy (NCBI): domain Eukaryota; kingdom Metazoa; phylum Chordata; class Aves; order Passeriformes; family Paridae; genus Parus; species Parus major. The sequence goes on from NC_031770.1 coordinate 22,815,920, forward strand.
GCAAATATTTTCTTTTTAAATACACCATACATTTTGCAAGAGTACATAATGAGTACTCTCATTCTTACTCTTTGTCCTGGAGAAGGCCTAATATTAAATATAAAAAGTTGCCACTGATGTTTGCCTTACTAAACCTGCTCACATCAATTGGTTCTGCCTACCCCATATTTCAAAGAGAAGTGATGGGGAAAGGTCATATAGATTACCCTTCTCTTCACTTCTCAGCTTAAGGGTGTCCTGTTTGTAATTAAGGAACAATTTCTTTTAGGGTGGTAGTCAAGAAATTTTTCTTTTGCTTCCCTCTTTCTCATTTTTTCACATAATGTTTGGAAAGGCATGTGAAAGCCAGATAACACAGTTGGAAGATTTGTCATTCCAGAGGTAATTTGTTTTTTTTTTAAAAAATAAATCTGAAACAGCTTCTGGGTATTCGTATTCAAATTCAAGTCCCTAGACTATCAGCAGTGAGTTTGGAGGTGACAGGCTGATGGCAAAGGTTTGGATTGCAGGGCCATCTGGCATTGTTATGAGAAAAGTTCTTGAATGCTCAAAAGAAACCAAAACCACATTGCTCAGTAGGTGCTGACTCCAGTGAAATTGAACCATCCTAGTGCAGGTTTGCTGTCTGACTTGTTGGAGAGACTGTGGGAAAATCAGCTATTTCTATTCTGATGAAGTGGCTGTGGCTGAGAATTGTGATTTTACAGGAAAAAATGTGAAATGGAATGTTTGGCATGTTGAAGCAAAATGTTTTAAAATTGTAACTTTTTTTTTAACTTCCTGCAAGATTCATGCAAGATGTACCTTTTCAGAAGGCCAGAAAGAGATAATGAATATTTTTTTACTTCAGTCTTGTCTTACAGAGAGACCGAAGATAAAATCTGTTTACTGTCACAGAATGGTTTGAGAGTGAGCAATACAGAGAAATATTATTCTGGAGAATATGGAGAGTTTTACTGAGGTTGATTTCCTGAAGTCTGACTTTTAGATTTCTGTGAAACTTGATTTGTTTGCCTGCTTTTCTTAAAGTGCATGTGCTGTGTTTGCTCATAGGCCTCACTGCTTGGATGAAACCAAAGGGATTAGAGGTGGGATATAAGGGTTTTTCCTTCTAGGTCAGATTGGATTTAGCAGTGACTGAAAATGACAGCAGTTGTTCAGTATTTTGGATCAAATGTACAGTGGCCAGATTCACAGCAGGCTGGGTCATCTGAGGTCATAGTGCAGCAAAAGTTGAGAAAACGTAGCCCCAGCTGAAGCAGGGCATTTTCAGCCTGGTAAGCAGGGCAGAACAGCACCTGCTATTCCCACACAAGGTTTTATTCCCTTCCTTTTTGAGGCTGAACACTTTATTCCTAGATGGCACATGTAATGCATTTATAGGCTAGGAAAGCATGCATCAGGCCAGGCATAAACCTGATACATTTTTTTTAGTTCTACCCTTTCCTTTGCTCATCAGAGAAAGGAATAGGAATGGAAAAAAGGAACTGGTTTCTGCTTAGGCACCGAGGATGTGCTTGCACTATGGTGAAAGGCAGATGCTGTTTCTCTGCATCTCCTTGGACCCAACTTGGGTTATTTGTGTCATGCCTATGGAAGAAGGGTCAAGTCGGAATGCACTGGGTGAGAGCAAACAGCCCAAAATCAAAAGAATGGGGATTTAAATTTTGTTACCTGCCTTCTACATACCAAGCCAAGTGTGTCTACCATGCTTGTTGCTGTGGTATCTAGGAACTACAATTCATTTATGGTTTGCAATAGTGGAGCCCTGGTTCAAGGCCTCGGTTTTGTATGGGTGAAGCAGTTCAGCCATGCAAAAATTAGACTTCTAAGGTTTATAAATTTGGCAAAGTGTGGGATCCTCTCTGTAATCAAGATCTTTCTGCCAGTGGACAGTGAGTTCCAGTGACTTTGCAGCTGCAGACATGCTGAGCTGAGTTGGAAGATTATTTCATGTTGCAGGCAGAAAAGATGTAAATCTTCATTCTTTCTGTGATAAATTGTGTGTTAATGGAAATAGACTTTGCTTTGATATGAAACCAAGTTAAAAGAAGAATTCTTCTGATGAGACAAATCCAGAGATAGTGAAAACAGCAAATAAGGATAGAGGAATAATTATGGATTCTGAAGAGGAATTTTTGTGTGGACAATGTCATGTTCTGTGCAGCCATACTCAAATATTTTTAACATTTGAGTTTAAGATTTAAAGGGCACATGCACTACTACTACTAGTACAGATAATTACTGAAAAATTTTCTGCTGAGTTTTGGGCACAAGATGTATTTTGCTATGAGCACACCTCTGTTCCCATAAAACACAACCTCTGTATATATGAATGGTCTTGCCTTATTCTGCAAAAGGGGTCTACAAATGAATAACTAAATGGGGGAAGGGACAGTTCACCCAAAATGCTGTCTGGAGGGTTTGCTTTGAAGCTCTGCCATATCTCATGTGCAGTGTGTCAGGAAATGAGCCCTCAAATTGGTTGATAGGTATGTCCTTGGTTTGACTCACTGCTGCATTATTCCAGTTTTATATTGCTATATCACCGTGGGAGTGACCTCTGAGCTTTTTATCTCTCTGTCTCATCAAGGCATTTATTAAGCATACAGTCACCTCATAAACTGAGTGCCTTTCAATCCTGGGCATAAGACTGGCAACACTAACAGGGGCTGAGTGTGTGTTGCTACTGTATATCCTCTCCATCTTCAGGACCAAATCATTCAGAGTTTGGTGGAATACAGAAAATCTGATACTGGCAAATTGGCCACATATGTCCTAGCACAAAGGATGCTGAAATTACTGGGGACGTACTACAGACTGAAGGGTCACCTTCAATAACAATTATTCCCTTTTTACAGGTCACCTTCTGCCAACATCAGGCTGCACATCGTGGTGTTGCTTTCGTTTCTCCCACTGACACTGAATGTTTTAAGGAAGGAAACAACTCTGGCTTTGTCTATTGTTCTGTCAGATGCTGAACATCAGACTGGTACTTGAATTATCAGTTGCATGTGGATTATGTTACCTGTCTGTGTTGTGATCCATTTCTGTTTTCCATATGATACAGTTGGTGTAGGGCTTTTTATCATATAAAAACTATAACCTGGAAGAACCAATGTTAATTTCCTCTGGAGCCTTATGAAAAGTATCAAGGGTGCGCCTGACTTGTGGTGACAGAGCTTTTCAGCATACCCTGAGAAAGAACTGCTTCCGGGCACACATGGCAGCCAGATATGGCTTACATGCACAATTGCAGACAGAGAGCATCAGTTCATTAACTTCCCATCTATGGATGTGCTAACCAAATACTTTAATTGCACTTTTCATGTAACATCACATGTCTGGGGTCAGGCACTGGTTGCACCCAGCTGCAGATCAGGCTGAGGTTCCATACAACCACAAGCAGTAGTGATAAGGTGAAAGCCTAATACCTTTAGTCTTATGAACCCTCTGCCTCAGATATTACATCAGGCATTCATGAAAGGACAGACAGAATAAATTAGTCAATGTAAAATATATCTGAAAGCCTGAGATAATCCTATAATTCCCAGTATTATCCCTAATAATATGACTGTAGAACCAGTGATGAAATGGAGCAAAGAGGTCTTTGCATGTCAGGGTTCAGATAAGATCTTCTGTGGATTCTTTCCTGTAAGATCTAACCAAAGTTGAAAGTAATTTGAAAAGAACTCTTTAAAGTAGTCTTTACTCTGAAGGGATTAGGAGCCCACAGATGAATATGATGTTCCTCAATCTCCCTGGAAAAAAAAAAAAAAGGCTTTGCTGGGACAGACTCAAATCACTGCAAAGAAATCATTACAATTCAGAGTTCAATTCCCAGGCACAATGCAGCACATATTTGGTGTGATTAAGGGATGGTAAAAGGGGACTTTAAATGGACCCTACATGGGAGGCTGATTATGAAAAAGCTTTGGGAAGGGTCCTGTATCTGGGCTAGGTTTCTGGGAGGAGAGCAGCTTTCAGGAGTTACCTGTATCTTGCTCCCCGAGTTGCAGCAGAGGTGGTGAAGATGTGCTGTGGCTCCCAGAGAAGGGATCCCAGCTTGGTCCTGGAGTGTGCAGTGTGGCCTGGGGAGCCACCTGCTTGTGGCTCCTGTGTCCTCTAGCCAATGTGGTGGCCTCTGCAGTGGTGGCCTCTTGATAACTGCATTATTGTTTTTATTTTTGTGTTGGGCCAGGTCCCACCAGTAGGATCTGATGGATGAAAGGGGACTGAAGGAAGTGGTTGATGTGCAGGCTCAGCTGATGTTCAGCTGGTCCTGTGCTCACAGCTGTGTGTTGCCTGTGGTCCTCTTGTTCTTGGAATGTTGGGATGGCTGTAACAGAGAGGCCAGCAGCTAGGACAAGAACATCAGATGGACAGGTCACCAAAAATGTGGTGGTGCATGTCCTGAAACCAAGAAGAACTTGTGTTTTCTTTATGCAGAGAGAACTGATTCCAAGGCATCTGCTTATAAATTAGTGGTGCTGGTGATGTTTGGATCTTAGTACCATAAAGTCCTCCTTGAAACCACTCCCTCTTTATTCTTCCCAGAGGATCCCAGGAGAAAGGGTGAGCAAGACTTTCTGGTTCCTGCTGGAGAAGACTATGAATGCAGGAGGACTTTCTATGATTTTCCCTGGAAAGGAACTGTGGTTGTGTGACATAAAGGAATTGTGGACATATGGTCTTCTAATTTGGAAAAATCTTATATTTTCCACGGTGCTTGCCATAAGTCAGGGAGATTTTGGGCTCACAGGAAAGATGGGTGGGTGGAAAACGTTTTTTTTTTTTCTTTCTCTTTTGGCTTGGTTTATTGTTGCTTTTTTTTTCCCATTTGGGCTCTGACACACACTGTTACACTTTAAGATTTTACCACTAAAACCTTGGGAAGAAAGGAACCTTCTTCCCCATTGCAAAGCTGGTATTGTTTGGGATACCCTGCTGGGCTTCTGAAGAGAAGTGATGACAGACACCCTGTGACAGACGTAAAAACCAGCTCTGGAATCTGAACAGCAAATCCAGCGTGTGAGCAAAAGCTTCTCTGGCTTGTGTGTGTCTTCATCATCGCCTGCCAGTTTCAAACCAGGCTGTGTCAGTGGAGAACTGTAAATGCTTGGGAGAACTGGGCTGCTCTGAAGAACCAAAATGGGGAACATAACTTACAGCCTCTGCAGTTGTAAGGAGAAAGTTTGTGGAGAAACAATGATTGCAACACAGGGATGTGGAGATCTGAGCTGTAAAAGCCTGTAAGGCAGATAAGCCACTGGGGATTCGCTTTTAACCGTGCTGGGAAGATTTCTAGTCCTCAGTACGGATGTGAGGCATCCAAGCTCAGTGAGAAAGAGCTGAGCTCCTCAGACAATTATAATTAGGTCATTAAAGTTAAATGCCAGACTGTATCTTTATATTGCAGTAATAAAAGGATAGTGAGAACCTCCAGTAAAAGTGTCAGATGATGTGCTATTCCCAACCTGTGATTCCTATGGATTATGGGTGAAGTCACAGCCAACACACAGCTTACTTCCCACGTGAACAGATCTAGTTTCACAATCACCACTGTGAAACAGACACATGATTCTCTGACAGGCAAGCTCTAGTCCAGTTTAGTTTGACAGCAGAGACTGATTCCTGTATGGAATAATTTCCAGTGCTGTGCGGTCTGAGGGTGCCATGTGCTGACCTCACCCCACTGAGATCAAAAGGATGGAGACGAATGAGTAGCTGCACTCTTGGCAGCAGAAAAGGGGGAGAAACAGCATAGACCTAACGTGGTTAACCAGGCTTGGTTAGCCAAGGGCTGTCTGGGGTATAGAGACAGCCTCAGGGTGGCAATAACAGCTTTCACTCCCTGTAGCAAATATAGTTGTGTCTGCTGGACATACCCATCCTGAGGGAAAAGGAACCCTAGGCTAGAACACCTCTTCAGATTGAGCAGCAAAATCAGTCACTTGGCACACCTGAAATTGCTTGTTGAAATCTTTTTTTCCTGTTTCTCTATCTTGATAATCATATCCTTGCATACTTAAAAGTTTTACAGGGGTTAACTCATTGGGACTACCTTGGGGATAGAAATATTTGGAAGCACTGGAATTCCTGTTTCCCCAAGTGTGAGTGGATGTTATCTGTTCATGTCCAACTGTGTCTTTGATATCTTCAGATGGAAGGTGATGGTGACGCCCCATCCCCTTCATGCCAGCCATATATCACCCTTCTGGCACCACAACTCCTCTGACATCTGACCTGAGCACTATCAGTTGCAGCACATTCAGTTGCCTACAAAAGCCAGCTTTTTGCTGTGGGGAATACAATTTCCTGTAGCTCCTGGCAGACCTGAGGGGCCAGAAAAATCACTGTGCAGCATTCTCCCCTTGATTGAGACTGTCCAAATGCCTTTCTTTCACTGCAGAAGAAGCCCTCTCTACCTGTACATAGCTTGCACTATGGGACTGCTCAGCCTTGCAGAGGGGGCAGGATGGACAGCACTGCATGAATGAACAATTATTCAGACTCTCACTTCATTATTCCATATATTTTGCCAGCTCTTTAGGGTCCTATATGTTTCCAAAGCATCCTTTACTTATAAAGCTCTCTCTTTTTGTGGACTTCTTATGGTCCTGATTGTGAAGTTACCTGAGACTTTCATATCAATGAATTAATTTTTACTCTGCCCCTGTGAGGGGTGAAAATGGCCCAAACAAGTGGTAGATGGGATTTTAGACTGCAGCAGGGATCTTGAGCGTCTCCAATAATTTCAGCTAGTTTTGTGAGAGATTAGCACTGTAAATAAATCCAGTTTAGACTCTTACCTCCAGGTGAGACTCCCAGAACTGCTGACGTGTGTGGGGAGCTGGCACTCCCTGAAGCTGCCCAGAACCACCTGAAAGCATTGCCCTTTGCAAGAGTAAACTTGAATTGCTGAAAACAGCACTCGTGTGGGAGCCATGAAAGTGGCTCTCCCTGTACTCACTCTTCACCTAGTGGTCTTCCCAGAAAAAAGGCAGAATGAGGAAAAAAGCAACAGAGGTGTAAATAGTTGTGAATGGTAAATAGGTAGCTGATCTCTGTGGGTTTTGTTTGCTTGTCTAAATCCCCCCCAGCAGTGTTGATGTTCAACAGAGATTCTATTCTGTCCCACTGATAACAGTACAAGTAATTTTTTCCCCCCAGTACTTTCAGCTACTACAAACCTACTGGCCAAATCCAAATAGTTTTGTGCACCAAAAAACTCAGAGTGCTCCGGTTGAGAGCCTTAATGTTCCAACTTTATTTCTAACAATTGTACGTTTTATTGTGATTCCTGGGAAGCTTTACACAAAGCCCTTCTCCCTAAGCACTTGAGTGTAAGACTGGCCTGTGATCAGTCAGTAGGTCTGAACTGCTGGAGCCAAGCACAAGCCTGACTCCTGTGAGACAATGTGCTCTATGACAAAAGATGCTACAGTCTTTATGAAAGCTTGGGGGGGACTTCCTAAGAGCACCAAACTGGGAGCAAAGCCAGTACAGGAGATTCCATCAATAGCTGTAGCTGAAAATTTCCTTTTGCCAACGGGCTTCCCAGTTAAATAGAAACAGAGGAGGGCTTTTGACTCCTGACTGAGGGTTAGTGGCATAGGAGAGAAGGATATTTCTTTCAATATGATCCTGACAGTAAAATCTACTAAGGCCCACTTGGAAAGGCTCACAAAATGACCTCTGCCAGTTGATACCACCTAGACCACTAAACTTTTTCCCCCTACATTTTAAAATTAAATATTCACAGTATTTTTTTTTTCTTTCTGAAGATTGTAGAATTATTTTGATTTTGTTCATACTGAAGAATAGAAAGACATCAGGAAAAACTTTGCTTTTTTTTTCCGAACTCCCATTATTTAATACAGTTTTGTCCATTTGAGAACAACACTTTCTCCAAGGTCTAGTAATTGAGTTCTGACTTTAAGTTATATTTCATCTGATGTTGGGAAGGAGTGTGCTCCTCTGTGAGTTAGAGCTCATAAAGAAGAAAGACCAAGCTTTTCTTGCTGACAGAGTACTTTGGAAATTTAAGTTTGGAGGTTTATATTTTTAATGTTACCATAACTTTCAAGTAAATAGAGGATTAGGACTTTTTTTTTATCAGGAGAGGAAATGGCAAGGAAAGATGAGAGAGAGTTTCGTATCTCAGCCTGACAACATCAGTCTCTTGAAAGCGGCACTTTGGAGGGCAGTTTCAGTCTGGTGATTTGTTTGATCTATTATAAAATCCTCTCCACCAGTGTGTAGTTACCACCCACTTATATTTATTATGCAGTTTTATTTTTGCTTGGTAATATTTTTCTTGTGTTTTTAAAAGGTCTACATTTTGTGGTGACAGTCTCCCATTTTCCAAATTAACTGCTAGCAGATGTTGCTGTGTGGTGTGAAGCACACACAGCAGCTGAAACCACCAAGGTCTGGATATGGGCTTCAGCAGAAAAAATCCTTGTGTTGTTCAAGAGAATTTCAGAAGTGTCTATAAAGTGCTTTGTAGAATCTTATTCAGAAAATAAATTACTGTTGTTTTTATAGCTTTTAGCTGGTTTTAGAGCTTGGAATTACTGCTGAAACCTCACAAGTCTGTACCATGTTTTAAGAAATGAAATATCATTCAGGCAGTGTTATTTAGGAAAGGGTTAGCTGCTGATACATGATATACAGGAATATGCAGGCAAGTCCTACTTAGAGCTACAGCTGCCTGGTTTTGTCCTTTCTAAAATCCTTGCTGCTGTTGCACGTGTGCTAAACCCTAGCTAGTGGACCTAAAATCTTCAGTGTGAGCAGAGTGCTTTGAGTAGGCTGTTTTTGAAATTATTGCTAAAAATGAGAAATGAGGGGTTGTGATTTTCCTTTTGGAATGAAGTATTGCAATTTGATTGGATCATTAGGTATGCCCTTGTTTTTTTTGTTGTTTGTTGCATCTCTGAAATTTCACCCAATTTTGGACAAACCACAATGCATTTGTGAGAAAGCAAGGATGTGTTTGTTGCAGAGTTGACTGGCTAGGCACGTATCTAACCTGCCTGGACATTTATATAACCTGCTACTGCAACTGCTCATCCAGGCAAATAGGTAAATTATAAGCACTCCCTGTTCTTCATGTCTGTCACGAGTAGGACAAGGGAGGAAGGAAAGAATGTCATAGTGCAGCAAGTGATCCACTGCCCAGCTGGTTGCTGGAGTGCTCAGGAGGAAGTGTGGTCCATGTAGCTGTGGCTACATCACAGAAAGGTTTTAAGTTCTGTTTATGTGAGTTTTTGTTAAGACCAAAGCAGGCATTAAAGAATCACAGAAATGGTTTGTGTTGGAAGGGACCTTCAATATCATCTAGCTTCAACCTCGTGCTGGGCAGGGACATTTTCCACTAGACCAGGTTGCTCAGAGCCCCATTCAACCTGGCCTTGAACATGTCCAGGGATGGACAACCTGTTCCAGTGTCTCGCTACCCTCATGGTGATGAGCTTCTTCCTAATATCTAATCTAAACCTTCCCTCTTTCAGTGTAAAGCTCCTTGACTTATCACTATCTCATGCTGTAGCTGGTTCTGCATTAAAGCAGGGAAATGGACTAGGAAAACTTTAAAGGTTCCTTCAAAATCTACCATTCTCTGTCTGAGCCTTGCTCTGTAGCCTCCTTCAAATAAATTTAAAAATTGACCGGATTCACCCCATTAGATGTGTGACTGTGGAAGAGCTGCCCACTAGATGTCACTGGTACTTCACTGAAATGAGATTTAAGCAGCCTTTTCTGGTCGGTAGCTAAAAAGAGATGAAGTACAAGTGGGCATCACCCTTGTTCTTGTGCCCTTCTCGGCTCCACTCCTGTGCAAGGGCTTGTGATGCCTCTCACTCCACGGGACACTCTGTTGACCCAAGGAACAGAGCTATCCTGGGCTCATGGTGTGCTGGCTAATTCCTCCTGCAAGCTTAAGGCTTGAAAATTGGACAGTGTTATTATATGCTGAGGTTTTGAAGAGCCTGTGGATGGGTACAGGAATGCTTTTGGGATGAGCACTGTGCATGCACGTTTGAACAAATGCTTCTCCCTTTGTGAAAGTATTTCAGCACTGCTCTATTCACTAGGACTGCTAAGGATTTTCTTTTCCTTATCTTTTAAAGGCAACAGCTAATGCTGCATTTGATTCTGAGGTAAAACTCCACGCTGACATGGAATCTGCAGATTTTGTCTGTAAAGAGGACCTGATTGTCCAATAATCTTGTTAAAGAAGAGTTATCACAAAGACGGCAGATACACGGAAGCTGGTCTTCAACAGTATTTTTAATGCAGAAGTTGGACAAATTATATCTGCTTTATTTCACTTGACCTACTCGAGGTCCCTCCAGTTAAATCACCTGCAGTTGGCCCATTGTTGACCCTTTGTTGACTTATTTAATCATTTGCCTAGTTTTCAGAACAGGGTATGAGCATTCAGACTGAAATCAGTCCATGAAAGGGTCCTGTCACTGGGCAGTGGGCCTCAAACCTGATAATCTGCCCGTCACATAATATGAGCACGGATGACAATCACCTCTTTTATGTCATGATATAAGGCTAAAATTGTCTAAAATGAGGAAGAAAGCCATTATTTAATCAATGGAATTGCGTCAATTGCGTAAAATTTGTCTCTAGTGTAAACAAATGGAATGTCTTTGCGCTCTGTGAAAACAAGACTAAATTACTTGCAGATCTTGCAGACAGAAAAACATAGGAAGTGGACTTGTAGGCTGACACATTAGGGGGTTTAGCGTTTGCATTTAAAATAATTATCCAGATTACTCTGGATTACTTAATATAGTTTTTGCATCATGTGTATGCACATTTAATTTTAAAGCAACAAAAGCAATATTAGGTTTTTTTTTCATTCATGTTTGATTATTTGAGATATTTATCAGAACAATGCAGGACTATTGCCAATGAATGCTCTTGTTAAATACAAAAATGCCAAAACCCAGTTTTAACTTTTGCAGGTGAGTTGAAGGTGAGTCCTCAGTGTCCTCCCAGACAGAGAAAGATTTGGGACATGTACATATAAGGGACTTGCTGTGAGAAAATGACCTTTCATTAAAAAAAATAAAATAAATCTAAGTGTCCCACTCTGTAGCCCCATATCTATACAGTTAATGGAACACAGTAAAGAATTCAACTTTTTTGTGATATGAAGACGCAGTTATTAGTGATTACAGCCTGAAGACCAGTCTGAACATGGAAAATCCAGGACCCATGAGGGCTATTGGGATATCAGTCTGTGGGTATTTTACATAGCCTTAAGTTTTCCTCAGGTTCAGCGAAGAGAATGTGAGTGTGCTAAAGATGTGTGTTTCTAATCTGTAGAAATTCTTACTTGTTAAAATAAAATTTTGTCAGTGCTTTCATAACTGAAGTGACCAGCTGGAATAAGATCAGTCATGTGTGTGACCTGATGCCTCTAGAATGCAAGATATTCCTATGTAAGTCTTCCTTTCTGATTCAAAAGACTGGCATTGCTCTGTAGAGAAGCCTGTAGGAAGAAGCTAGTCTGGGAACCAGGTATTTAATATTTTCTTTTTAAAATCTTCTGTTGTGTCCTTTTGGAGACAACATTAAATGATTCAAAAAAACACTGTGAGAAAGGCAATAAACCATGTGTTCAGATCTTGATTCAAGAGGCTTCCAGGACAGTCCCTTTACTAATTGAATGCTTGATGAACCAAGATGAAAGGCATTTAATAATCTCAGCACTTCATAGGGTTGGTCCTTAACTCAGACAGGTGGTAGCTGGGGGGCAGAAGGTAGAGGGGTGGACAAAATTTCCACACCAAAGAGCACCAAAGTGGTATAGTAAATATGCAATATGTTATTCCTCCCATCCCTCTTTGAAGAGCTGTCTGGAGTTGTAGTTCTGCAGGGATTTTGAAGAGGTGTTCTCCACAGGAGGGAAGGAGCTACCAGTTGAACAAGTCTGCACCTCACTGCTGTGTCTGCCTTGCTTGTCCAGGCTCTGGCTGAGGGAGCTGCTTGCCTGCTCTGACATCAGCCATGTGCAGGATGTCCCATCAGCACTGGCCAGCAGAGTGGGGACTGGTCCATGTACAGGTGGCACTGTCTGTCTGTGTATTCCTCATTTGTCAAGCTAGACCCCATGGAAGAGATTTGAAAGATTTTGTGCTGCATCTTTATCACAGTTGTGTTAGGGAACAGTGGTTGGGGTGGTGTTGCATTGTCAGATTGATTTTCAGGAAGATAAATGTAGAAAGAAAAGGCACCTTTGGTGAAGCTGGAGATTTGGAGTCAGGGCTCTTGGCTCTGTCCTTGATGCTGCCAATACAGGAGTACAAATTATGAACCAAAGTTACAGAAGAAACGGGGATTCCTTGCTGCCCTGATGTGCTGGGTCTGGATTTCTGACAACACTCAGGAAGGGAGCTCAGCACCATGGAATCCTAGAGACCTCCTCTGCTCCCTAGCAGCTCTCACCCTCACTCACTGTGCCATGGAAGTTAACCGGCCACAGAGGGATATGAGATTGGAGCTCCTTTGGTTTATTGGAACATAAGACATCTACAGCTCTGTCATCACTACTAGGCCTAAAGTCCTAGTCTGACTGAATCCCAGTCAGCAAATTTGTTGCTGCTGGGGCTCCTGTACAGCATTTCCATGATGGCAACTTTAACTGGACCAGACCTCAGGCTCTACAGGTGGCCTCTTGCAATGGGGTGTGATTCCCATTTTGTGATGCTGGTACTTTCTGCAGGCAAATTCTATGGGAAAGGGTGTGAGTGGGAAGGCTTTGGGGAGAGAGGGTCTATAAATCCTGTAGGTTCATATTCTGTATTTTGAGAAATTAGTAGGAAGGCAACTGCCAGCTCCAGTTTCATTAGGGTGATGCTCCCTGGAACACCCTTGGCAGTTGGCTTTGTTTACAGGTCAGTGTAATGATAAAGTTCACTTCCTTTCATTGCAGGTGTTGCTTTGGATATCTGAATACATTTATTCAGAAATGCCTGACATAGCTGATAAAGAAAACACTATGCTAGACTTTAGTAAAATAAATTAATCTAATAGCCAATAAGCAGAGCGGCATTTCTGTGTGAGAACCTGATTCCTACAAGTTCTAATTTCAGAGTTTAGGGTCTTGTTTCTCTTCTTTTGTCATTTAAGATAATTTGTTACCTTTTAACTGAATTTAAAAAAAGCTCTTTATTGTTATGCTCTGCATAGCAAAGCATGTTTAAGCAGCAAGGTAGAGAAATCTGCACCTTGAGAGAGTATCATGTTGTGCTGAGAGTTCTGAGAGATTAGCTTTTGAAGAACCTCTTTGTTTTTATTCTGAATATGATCCAGTCCAGGGAATTTAATTTGCTTCTCTAGATCATTATGTTTGCATGTTTTCTTATCAGAGGAGGCATAAGTTTAGGGCATGAGCCTGTAAATCTGTTTTCACATAATTTATTAAAAGTCACATAGTACTGGTGCTGTTGAAGGGAAGGATTCTGTTTATCTTTTAACTCTACAGTGACATTTATTTCTTTCAACATAATTTTTGTTTCTAGAGGTCAGTACATATTCTACACTATGATTTTCCAGGGTTTGGTGAGTTTGTGAATAGAACTCATGTAAATTTTGTTTTCTTTCTTCTTTCTGTTTCTCTCTGTTCTGTATCTCCTTACAGTGCACATCATCCAACAAAGTCAAGTTGCCTGCTGTAACGCAGGATTGGCTTTTTGCAGGATAGTCCTGGCTATACAGAGGAGCAGAAGTTTAGCAGCATCTTTAAGTTGTATGGTTTTCTCTCAAGTCAGCCAGCCTCCCATGTTCAGAGGCCAATTATGCTTTTGTTCAAAAGACTGTTCTCATTCATTTTCCACAAAGAACTCTGAAGAGTATATTGTTTCTGTGTTGTGATCCCTTAACAGTTGATGAGGTTTGTGAGTGACTTTTTCTAACATTTCTGAAAATCCTATGGAATACTTTGTGGGATTTGCAGAAGAAAGTTTCCAATTTCCTTCTCCTTCCTTCCATTAACACTGAATATCCCAGGGAGCTCTGTTCAGAACCACAGCCTGTAAGAGATGATCACGTGCTGGCATGTTGTGGCAGCCAGGGGAGACTACTCATATTTAGGGCTGATCCTATCCTTGTGCAGATGGACAAACAGCCTGATTCTCCTTGCACAAGCTGAGGCCAATTTTGACTTCAAAGGAGGTGGAGGGAACACGACCAGTCAGTTTTGAAAGTGGATTTGAAAGCTGTGTCTAATTAATTTGGATGCCCTTCTGTTTTACAGCTTTTAGCCTTATGAGATGAGAAGTAGAGTGATTCCTTAAGGTCTTCAGCTTCCATATCCATGTCCTGTTGATGTAACTGGGGAATGAGCTCATGAGATAAAACCAATAAATGTGGAATCTGAGGGTGAGTGTAGCTGTGATTTCCTAAGCATTTATGTCCTACTGGGAAACATTCAGACACAAAGACTAAAAAGCTTCCTATTGCTGAAGGTTCAAATACTGTATTTAAAAGGGGCTTCCTCCAGGTTCCTAAAGGCAGCTGATCAAAGCGTGGCTTTGTGCACAGAGCACAATACACTTCATTTGTGCCCAGCCCAGTTGCTCCCCTGTGGCAGCAGCAGCAGCATGCCTGAGTGCAGGCCGGTGCTTCTCTTCCCTGAACAAGCAGCTCTCAGATGCTCTCTGGGCACGCTGCTTTCAGAGAAATTTAGGATTAAGAGTGGAATTGTATTATAGCTATTTAGAATGAAGTGCCAAGGCTTTTTTGAGTGCTTGTAATGCTGAGTTGTAAATTAATTTGTAGCAGGCTCCAAAGACAGAAGTTCTGACACATCAGTCCAGGGGCTGGGACTCCTGTTGGACATTGTCTACTGAGATCTGACATCAGCATGCAAATATCTTGCTTGGAGCAAGAGGGGCTGTGCTCCAATGGCAGCTTTTGGCCTGGGTCTGAAACCCAAATTTTCATTTGAAGTAGCCACAGTTCCTGCTAGGATCAACAGGATATGCAGGTGCCAGTATTGTGAATAGCAAGATTTAATCCAGGTTGGATACTCTTCCTTTCAACTTTCAGTTGAAAATGCTGCTTCTACTGTCTCTGAGTGTCTCTTGAAGGTGTGGGATGCTGTCAGGCTTGGCTGGCTGATATTTGCCAGCATTTTCAAGACCCCCTTAGAAGTTTAAACAACTGTACATTACTGTTGTTATTAACAACCATAAGGTATTTTTTTTATTATGTCTTGGGCAGTATTTCATTCAGAGAAGCTCAATTTGTCTTCTAATATTTATGAGTTATGGTTTGGTTCCTTGCCAGTCAATTTTCCAAAAACTCATTGCTCTCAATCTTTGCTCAGTGAGACAGTCTGAGCTCTTCTGGCTTAGGAAGCAGTGGATGTAAACATGTGACATTTCATCTCACAAATGGCATCATGCTTACAGTGCCAAGGTCTGGTTCATCTCTGTGTTTCAGGTTATGCCGCCATAGCCCCATTTATTTCAACACAACTGATCTGCAGTAGTGCAGCCAAAAGTCAGAAAAGTTGACCAAAATGCCTGTAGGCCACTACAAATGGTTAAAAGTAATAAAGAAATCTGACTCAGCCTCTCAGATGGCAAAAATTCCTTCACTGCATTAAAGTTACGTGACTGGGATACTGGGATCTGTCTTCATTTCTTGCATATTTTTTTGTGTTTAAAATGATGATTAAGGGAGAGTTGGAGAGTAAGGTAGAAAATACAGAATGCTTGCATCATTAAGAGACAGAAGAGATCCATTAAAATGTGCTTTGTAGCCCCAAACCCATTTTTTACCCATTCTGCTGAAACACAAGCTGCAGTTTCTTTTAAATCCACTGCCAAGAGGACAAATGTTACTTTCTTTCACTTTTTACCTCCACTACGCTTTTACTCTCTGATTAGTCCTGTTGTTTCTTTATGAATAAACCTGACTACATAACCATCCTCAATACTTCTGAGCCTCATCCATCAAAGTGATGCTGTTTAATTTCTTCTGATTTCTTTTCCTGGTGAACCTCTTTATTGTCCGTATCGTTAAAGACAGAATTCAGTTCAAGCTTATTTTCTGGTTTCTTTTCAAAATAGAATCAGGATGATGATTTATTACTTGGATGATGTTAGGCCTAAAAGCCCTTTCCTGGGCTCTTACTCAGTTGTTCCAGGAGCTATATAAAACCAGAACAAAGGTGATGTGTGTGCTATTGCATACTTTTAAACTGATTCTTTTAGAAAGGCAGAATTTCTCCTTAACTATGAGACAAATTCTCTTCCGTTCAACTCTCTTAGCTGTATACCAGGGTTGAATCATTATCATTTCATGGTAGATGTTCCTTTTGCTGTCCTTGATTACTGCAATAGGGAGAAGGAATTAGGGCTTGCCTGTTGCATTTCAGAGGATAACTTGATATATAATTTTTCATGAAAAGCACACTGTGTCTTAGTTATTTCCCTTGTAGGAAATCTGGGTTCATCAAAGCCTGATGTCCTGCTTAGCTTAGTTCATGATTCACAAGAGATTGAAAGTCTGGACATTAGGGTGTCACAAGAAGATTTTGCAGGGGCTTAAACAAGAGCCAATTTAGTAAATATTATTTATATTTTTGACACCTAGCTTTCTAAGGCATAATTGATTTTTAATCTAGCTGGTCTTGCTTGTGTAGAACTTCCCAGTTATTTGGAAGCCTTTTCTACTGATAATCTTTTCTGTGAATATATGAAAACAAATACTAGAAGAGAGCAGAGCTCCTGGAGAGCCATCTTGCTTATATAGCTGCTGTTTCCCTGGGTATCTGCCACTGCCTCCAGGGAGCAGGATGCAATGAAACTGTAGACGCTCCTTTGAGGGATTCTCACTGAGCTGTTGACAAGTTCTTCATGGGCTGTGGACAATATACCACTATGCACTTGTGTCACACCACAGGGCCTCCCATTGACGCTTATCCTTTTCGTTTGGCCTCTGACCCCCACTGCTTGCCACTTAGGGAAGCAGCAGTTCAGAAAAGAAAGCAAAAGTCAGACCAAAGTAGCTTTCATCTACCTTGAATAACCTCAGTTGTACTTCTTGCTGTTTTTCAAATTGCTTGTAATTAATGCAGATCCTGTATCTTTTTCCCCCATTCTGAAATGAAATCCATTCTTGAATATAAAGGGACAAAATAGCATTGTTTCACTGCTACCCATATGTGTGAATTTTCACCCTGACATCATTATTCTTTTTTTATTTATTTTTATTTTTTTTGCATATCAGAGGTAGTCCAGAGCTAACCCCAGAGAATTAAAAATGTACAAATGCAAATTCACAGGTTTAGTCTCTCTGCAGCGTCTGACTTTCACATGTTAGTGATCTGTGCTTGGGCTTACTGAACTGAAGGCAAATTGTCATGTAAAAGTATAGTTTGGACAATCCATGCAGCAATGATTTTGAATGTGAGCTTCTCATTCATCTGGATTGTTAAAACACTCCCTTACAACTGGTCACTATGCCAATATTTAAGTCTGGAATGGAAGTTATTATATTACTCTGGATCTGACTGTAGAGCTACAGCCCCTCAAATCTTCACTCAGTGATACCAAAGGATAACTTCAGTGGCCTTCAAGTCCATTAGTTGAATTACAAGAGTGCCGAAAACCCTGTCTTTATCCGGGGTTCTGTGGTGTTGAGGTGTTGTACAAAAGGAGAATGAAAAGCCACCTTTTATGATGTGTGGGTTGGAAAACAACCCACGAAGCCTCCTCCATTCCTCTGTTCAATCCCCAGTAGTTGCTTTCTCCCTCCCACTGGTTCTGGAAGTGGTCATCAAATGAAAGGGCAGAGCTAGAGGGAAGGAAGAGGGTGATTTAATCAGAGATCTAAGGGGTCATTTTTTTCCCCCCAGCATGTAGTATTGCTGTAACTCAGCACTTATTGATGTGCGATGATTACAGACAGCCAAGAAACTGGCCTACACACACTCTTCTAGACTAATGATGGCAGACACAGGACCCTTTAATTTCAAGAATGAAGAATTTACCCTCTTTTTATTACAGTTAAACTGATGTAGAGGAACAATTCAATGAAAATAAAATTTGATGACACATACAGGAAGGATACCCTGAAAAGCAAAGCAAATCTTAAAAATTGGCTGTGGTCATTTGCAAAAATGACAAAGCTTTGTTGAAAATATATCCAAGAGATTCAGGAGCATAGATTTTATCAAAAGTCAGCAGGATTTAAATTCTAAGCTCCATGTAGAGCTTGGATTATTTTCTCTGGTATTTGTACTTCAGTTTAACAAAGATAAAAATAATTTAAAATGTTTAGTTTTTAATTTTAAGATGCAGAACTTTAGGAAATGATTGATTTTGTTTTAAAGATGTTTACTTACTAAATCTTTGGTTTTGATCAGAGGTTTCACATTTTTAGCTGGCGCTGTGATCTTAAGGTGTTACTTGCAAAATTATGCTTTCATTCCTTCAAGAAAGAAAATAAGTTTCTGACCCTTAATAGGTTGAAAGAGCTCATGTTTAAAAACTATCTTGTAAATGAGAGTGGAGGGATTCATCAATGATTAATGCATAATCAACAGTTATATGAATATATTTTAATACTTGCTTTTGGCAGGAGCAATACAATAAGTGAGAATCAAACCCAAAGACTTGTAATGATGATTAAGCATTGAGACACTAGTGGTGAAAGGAAGCTACTGGATATCCTAATGATTTAAGTCACTGCAGTTACTTAAGTTACCTTCTTTGCTGCTTTATTTCATGAAGCTAGAAACATTGGAGCGTGGCTGAACATTTATTCTTTTTCCCTTCCCCACAATGAATTAGGAAGGTGGTCCCTGCTTAAAATAGATAGACAATTATCAGACCACTAAGGCAGCCAGTTGTAGCTTCATTCACACTGGTTCTCTGTGGATGCCAAGAGTTTGCAGGATTGAGGCCAGTATTTATAACTCCAATCTACTGCATAGCTCTTTTTCAATTCTTGATTCTTAACAGGTGCTCTCCTCCTGCCCAGTCTCTGCTGACTGTGAAAGCAATTGAAGGTATTATGGTTAGACACTAAATATATCATGAAGATTAACTTGATAAATTATCAATTCTGGCCTCATGCTTGAAATTTAAGTCAATTGTCTGGATGAAATGTGTAAATCCCTGTATAACAGACATTTATCTCTCTCCAGACTTTTCAGTGCTCTGCACAAGATGAAAGCCAGTGAGTGGATAACTTTTTCTGGAGGTGATGCTGTATTTTTTTCTTCCACTAGGAATAATTTCCTGGGATATGGTGTCCAGCTGTGTGCATGCATGATATACTGAAAATAAGGGACACTGCTATTTGGAGAGTGTTTCCAGTGGTGAAGCTCTGAATGGCCTGGGATCTGATAGACATCCCAGGTAGAAAATGGGATCTTGCCTTTCAGGCATTGTCCCCAGTATCCATCTGGTCACAGCCCTGTTCTTAGGGCTTGCCCCTGACAAGAGAGATGGGAGTATTTATTGTCCATAATAGCCTGCAGGCATTGTGCTGCATATGCTTTAGTGGGAATATTTTCTTTTTCTCTTACCTCTTTCCCTTCCTTTCCCTCCTGATCCTGGCTGTTCCCCTTCTTTTACCTTTTCTGGATGGGCTGTACATTTTCAAAGTTTAACACTTTATTTTTTTCCTGTTATTCCCTAAGTGGCAAGGCTGAAGTGTTACAGGCCAGTCATCAAAGTGCCCTTAAAAAGGGAATTGTCAGGGACTCACATATGTTTGAACTATATGTCTTTGCATAGTGATTTTCAAGGGTTATCAGTGGAAAATATGAGTTGCTTTGACAGTGGTCCCATCACAAACTCTTATCTTCAGGAATTCAACCTCCTACTTTTACAGCCTATTCATAGTCCCTTTGGAAGTTTTAAACACAGCATGTTAGGATGTTGGTTAACAGCAAATAAACCTGTGTGCTGACCTGCCCATGTGCTAATAATAAGTCATGAGTCTGTTTTTTAAGAAACTCTGTCACAAATGGTGGTTGAAAAAATAAATGAAAGGCCAGATTCCTACAGATAAGACCATCCAGATGGAATTGCTGGGGGATAGGTTAATAAAAAAAAAGGGGGCATGAGTTGTTCAGACAAGCCCATGGCCTCTGTTTTGCAAAGGTAAAATTTACCATGGAGTGAAGGGCCAGCAAAAGGTGTCTACCTTGAGCTCACATGGGATTGGAAGAACAGATAAGGTTTGTGCTGGTGGACCTCATTTTTTAAGGAGCAAACTGTCCCTTTTGGGGAGTTCCTGAAGAGTAACTGAGCCTAGGCATGAACATTTGGTACAGACTTTTGATACACTCCTGGTCCTTAAGGGTTTGCAAAGAGACCTGCATTTATGGGTTAGGGAGATTGATGGTTATCTTGTTCATACCTTTAACTGAATTGCATGAAGGCTGCATATATGGGAAATATGCCATTATTTTCTGCAAGAATTGGATGGCTTTAATTTCTAACTTTTTTGTTGCTGTAGGTTTTTTTTTTTTGTTATATCACTAGAGTAATTAGTTCCACTTTTCCATAATACTAATCAGTTCAGCATTTTCTGAAAGGACTTTTTGTATTGCATAAATTACTTCCATTTGCATGGAATGTTGGATTTGCCTAAAGTAAGAAATTATGATTTTTTGCCAGTAGACACCCCAGACATGTGGTACATTTTTTGGGGTGTTGGGAGGTGGCTAGAGAGTAACACTAATTAAAAAAATAAATAATATGCAGCTATTATATCTTTTGCAGCAACATGTCAGTTTTTTTGGTATGTGGTGACTATGGTGCTTTATTGTTGGACAAAAGCAGCATGGATAGCAACAACTAAACTCCTTGGTCTTGGGAGCTGCTTCCTCTTTTGGCTGATGGACAATTTGCAGAGCTAGTTCCATGATTTCTTGTGTCTCAAGAGTGCATTAGAGTTTCACAGCAGGAGATTTGTAAAAGGGAAAGGAATGGTGTACAGGGAATTAAAAGGTCTGTAAAACTAGAGGCTCACTCTCCTGCGAGGAGTGATCTTGTCTAAATCAATAAACGTCCATGGTCTGTGTTTTTCAGCTGTGATTGTTAGGAGTGTGTGTTCAGTCAGTACATGCTGAACAGAGCCAATATTGACTTAATAGCACCAAAAAATGTATTTACATCTATTTGTCCAAATTCTGAATAACTGTTCCTTTTGTTCTCTGTCCTTTGCTATTCCCAAACCGTAATGTAAACAGATTCTGGCTCTGAGTCCAGTGAAGTATTTCTAAGCATGCTTAACTCCAGGCACATGACTGCTCCAGCAAACATTTGGAAGACTTTCTACAGGCTCAAAGGTAAGCACACACTTAGAGGGTTTGCTAACTGCAAGTTTTGTTTTTCTGATATATTTTATGACTGTGCAGTGCACAATAAAAATGCTCTTGAATAAAGATCAGTATCTTTCATTCATTTTCTATTATTCTATGTTCATCATTGTCCGTGTTTCTGCTGAATTGTTTATCTAGAGTCAAATATTGCAGTAAAGGGGCATCTGTGAAAAGTAGCACTTTGATACACAAGTGGTCAAAACCAATGACAGCAAAAAATGTGTCCAAGATTTCTTTTGCATAAATGACATGTAAATACATGGGAAAAAGAAAAGGAGATATTGCCAATGAATAAGAAAGGAGGAACAAAGTGGCTCTGTGTATATTTTTACTGCTAAAGGGTATCTTTTTTTACTGCAGCTTAACTGGTGCCTGCTAAGTCTTGCTCTGCAAGGTTCTACAGGCACTGCAGGCACCACAGGGTAGCTGAGCAGGCTCAAGTCTCTCACACACAGCACTGTCTGCCTTTGCCCACTCTCATCTCTTAGAGAAACTGTAGTGCTCAGCTTCTGCTAAGGGGGATAGCTAACATCTAATACTGTAAAGTTATGCAACTACCACAGCAACTACCAGAGTAGTATTGGCAGTGATTAAAAAAAACTATTTGCTTTTCTAATGGTTATGAAATCATTATAATGATTATGAAATTAATTCTCATTCCAGGGTAGCAGTTAGGGAAATGGAATTCAGAGGCATTAGGCAAAGATGCAATCCCAGTTGAATTTTTAAGTTTTAAAAGTTAGAACATGAAACTGAAAACCAACTGTCTGGTTATGAGGACGACATGTTATGAGGAGGACATGTTCTTTATGAGCTGTTCGCTTACATTTTCTGATGATTCATCTGCCTGTGGAAATCCTTTGCCATCCCTTATAGACTAAAATATCATTCTGAAGATAGAGACAGGATTCAAGCAGTACCATTCTCCCCAGATATCTTCTGATGAGGTGTCAGCTTCCTTTTGGCAGAGTCTGCAGGATAGATAAGGGACTGTGGCTACAGGCACAAAGGGCTTTTATGACAAGGTGAGAAAGAGAAAGTTTCAGATTAGCAGGAATTTGTATCTTTATTGTGCTTTTAACTTCAGTTTCAAATCTTAAAACAGATTTTTGCTGGTACTTGAACTCAGTGAACTAATGTCCTATTGCATTTTAATTTCATCACTCTGAGTCTCTGACTTCAAAGCCTGCTCCAAGTCTAGAGAAAAGTTTGCAGTCTGCTTGATTTGGCCATAGAAATGTGGATTTCTTGATATGGTGACAAAACAGGGGGAGCTCTTGAAATTCACCAGTCATGACTAAAAAACAGTCCACTATGTGTTTTGGAAGATCCATTGTACTTGCACCTGGACGAAGAATAATCTTACCCAGCTCTTTACTGTTGAAGTGAGGATTACTTCTTTTTAAGGAAACAAATAGAGGAAACTTTGGAGGTAGACTAATTGAAAATAAAGTGAAGTATAACAATAAAATAAATATAAAAAAATATGCAGGATGCATTTCTTTCTTCTCCCTGCCTTTCTCCCATAGTTGTCTTATTCTATGATTTTATTCATACAAAAACTTTTTAGATTTGCAAGTCTTTCCCTGAAATTCCTGTTTTGGAGCTTTAAAATTAGGACCTGTCAGAGTTCACTCTAAGCCTGAGGGATAGATCACATTCCATAAAATTGTTAAGACTGTCCATCAGATCAGATGGAAATCTAATATCTCACCACTTAGGAATCACACTCAGCATTTTGTGTGGCCATCCTTTGAGATAAAAGTCAGTGGTGTGTGAATTCAATTATTTCACATACATAAAACTTTCCAAATCTCTCCTGAGTTCACATGTTTTAGATATACCCCTATCTGTTTTGTTACTTCAGCGAGTGTCAACTGTACTTTGACTTTGTGGGAAATGAGATCAAAAAGAAATAATATTTGGTTCATTGGAAAAGGACAGTTAGAAGGAGTAGGTAAAAGGTAAAAATTAAGGAGGGTAGGTTTTAAATTCTCTAGGCTGTTGAAATAATCCATGTAGAGCAAGAAAATGGTGTTATTTCTAGCACTGCACTGTATAGAAACTGCAGAGCAGAAATCAGCAAAGGATATTAAGACCTCAGGTTTTGGCCTGAACATTTCTCAGAAGTGATAAGAAACTCAAGTCACATTCATCTTCTCCAGAAACTGGATGTGTCCAAGTGTAGCACCGGATTCAGCTAATAAGCCAGGTGCAGTTGATGTTCTTTCGGTGGCCCATCTGATCTATCGGTCCATTTTCATCTACAGTGGGGTTCTCTGTCTAGTAATAATTTGATAGCTAGTGCTTTGGGAGAACTTTCACAACAAGGCAGGTAGGAGTCAATAATGAACATTCCTAAACTCTGTTTCTGGATATGCATATCAATCCACAGACCCACCTCCATCAGAATTCACAAAGGTACATCAGTGGTGCAGTGCTAAAAGTTGTCATTTTGTGGTCCAGGGGAATTGCTGGGTACTCAAATGTTTTTCAAAGCATGACATTTAAAAACATAAAAATAGATGCAGTACCTAACTTTAGGACCTTATCTCAAATGTTCTGGTGGTCCATATTTGGGCAAAGCAAATACCAAGGTCTTTGCAGTTTTGGTGGTGTGAAGGCTGCTGGATAGGCATGTGGCTTTTTTCTCTAACTCAACAACAATTTGTTTACATCTGCTATATCTCACTATACTGTCATTCAATGGCAGATGAGTATATAAACAATCCTAGGTTGCTCTAAACCAACAGCATCTATCAAGAGTCTGGCCCTGTCTGCTTGCTGGTACTATCTGAATTTCTCTAACTTTTCCTTTTCTGTGTACTACATGAAGTCTCTTCTCATATCTGTGGAAGCAGATTTATTTGGCAGTTAAAATGTCTACTTAAATTGAAAGTTCAGTTATTTACTTTCTAGAAGTAATAGTCTTCAATAAATCAGTCTTTCTTTCTCTTTCCTATAATTATTTATTGTTTACATCTCTGTAACAGACATATCTCCTGTAAAGCCTTTCAGCTTTAATCCACCAAAGCAGGGAAAATATGATGTTGAAGTGCAGCAAAGGAGCAGCCAGACCTCTGAATTTTATTCCCCATTGATGGATGAGGAGCTGCGCCTGTATGATGTCATGTATCAGAAAAAAGTGGTTTTCACTTGCTTTTTGAAACAAGAATTATTGTCTCTTTCAAGGGGTTCTGAGGGCTTCGGAGAGGACAAGGGTCTCTGAGAGGGATGTGTGGCTACTGCCACTGAGGGAGTGGGAAAAAGTAGGCAGTATGCTGCAGTAAAAATGCTGTATAAACCTCCTACACCATTAGGAACATCTAGAGCAAAAACCCAAATGCCCAACTGTAACCCAGATACCTTTGCATTTTTAAAACGTGAAGTATCTTCTGGGAGGAAGATTTAGGTTCTTGGCCACAGCTGAACATCCTGTCACTTGGAGTGCTCTGTCATGGTGTGGGGATGATGAATCATGAACTCAGGGAGGATTTTTTTCCCTCAGGTAGAATGTAGATTACATTTGTTTTATATAATTTCTGATTTGTACATTGGAGGTGGTAACTCTGTGGCAATATAGGCCATATCCATGTGATTAAAGTGCCTTCTTATTTACAGTGCCCCGTTGATGTCTTGGGTGACTTCATCCCTTCTGTAGATGTTTCACCTCTTTGTCTGCACTTATTTACTGCTTCTCCTGCTGAGAATCATTCAAGTGCACCACCGACTGAAAGTGTCTGACTAAACATTTTCTAAAGAAAAGCAGGATAAGTCTGTAAAATTGGTTGCGAAATGTACTTATCAGTGTGTTCTGTGGTATGGCAAGTACTCTGTGTCACGTGTGGCAAGAATCCCTGCTCTGTCCCTGCACCTCTTCTTTATGCTGAAATTGCTCTCAGCTCCGATGTTATTTCTATCTTTACTTTTGACAGCAGGGTTGGGAAGTTTAAATTTTGAGCGTTGGGGAACGAGAGAGCAACAAAAGTGATTCGTGAAGGGGTTAGAAAAGGCAGGCAAGCTGGAAGCAGGCAGGCCTGCTGGTGGGGCAGAGGAAGGTGAAATCCTACATGGAGCCCAGATGTCCCTCCCCCACACTTTCATCTCCCCCACCCTATAAGCTCCGTGTCAAAGCCGACCTCTTCCTGCTGGAGGACGACTGACTGCGATTCCTTTCAGGGGCTGTCAGCGCTTCTCCCATAACTGCCCTGTGGAGATGCTGTTGAGTGACGCGAAACACTTTTTCTCCTGACAGGATTAGCGAGCCATCTCTCCACACTGCCCAGTTTCCCCCTCCGCCTCCACCAGCTCTCTCTATGTGGCCAAAGAGGTATGCTTGTGTCTTGGATAACAAAATAGCATTGGGTCACTTCTCCCGTGTTTGGTACTGACAGAAGAACTTAGAGAAAACTTTCACTCTTCACAAAGCTCCATTTTTGGAACAAGAACAGGAACTGTTAGTCTATGCGCATTTCTTTTATGCTTCTCCATTTCTATCTTGTGGAAGCATAGGAATTGTCCGATGTTATGCATAGCCTGTGGCCCTTCCAGATGCATTCCTGCTCTGCCCACTGTCTTCTCATCAGGTGTTTTGTAGGAGTGAAAAAATTATCGTGATGGTTAGCCCATCCCAGTGAAAATACCACGACTGATCTCTGATAATTTAAAACTTTCCTTTTTCTCTGGGAAAATTTATGATAAAGCTTTGCCAATGGAACTTACAGAATAAGGATTTTTATCCTGGACGTTCATTTTGAGTCCCATGTAACAACGTAAGACAGCCAGGGAGCCTTTTTTCAGGCATTTCAGTGGTGATCAGTCTCACCATTTGCTGAGGGGGAAGCAAGAGCTTGGAGTAGCTTGGTTGTAACTTGCCTCTCCCAGGCTGATGCTTGGTGGTTATCCTGCCCCTTTCTTCCTCGTTGCCTGACTGGTCTGTCTATGTTGGGTGACTCAAGCAGATCTTCTCTTTGATTTGACTGCTTTCTCCTCATCAAAAAGCTAACTGTATACCTCTTTTGGAATGAATGTGCTGATGTCAACTCACATTAACTAAAGCATGCCAGCCAGCTCTTCTTAACAGTTAATCTCGCCATGCATTTAAATGTATACTTTCCTTATTGCAAAAATATAGATACAAATATGTATGAAAAAATACATTTTTCCCCCCAATCGCATATAATACAGAGGAAAAAGGAGCACAGTTTTTCTTCATTCCATGTGTAGTATGTATTCAGCTAAGTATGTATTCAAATAATTCATTCAGATTGCTGTAAGCATGTGCGTTGAAATCGGCATTGGGTCTCCTTATGGGTTGAATCTTGTTCCGCAAATTTACTATATTATATTACTACATTACAATATGCTGTCATGTTCAAAGCTTTGAATTTATTAAGCAGGATGTAATGTGCCAGATCTTTACAAATTTTTCAGTGTTTTGATACTGGTTGTTGGCAGTATTATCATTAGCATAGCAAGCCAAATGACCCTTGCACTAGATTTTCCAAGCAGATGTCAATGCAAGAAACTAATCTCAGTTTATCTCAAATTATTCTCCTTTCAGATGGTTATTCAATCTGTGAAGTATGGGACGATCCATATTCACATTATCCCAAGGGAAGCTCTTTGAAAGAACTGTGACCTCTTTGCACTTGAAGGTTAGAAGGAAAGCATTTTCTTCAGGCTCTTTACAACTCCACTTCCATATGTTGCCAACTCTACTAATCTTTTTGCCAAGGAAAAACAGCCCTTTTACTTTCTCTCCTATTCCACCTCTAATTTGTCTTGTTCAGGGTTGTTTCTAGGGAAGAGGACTTGTTTCTTCTCTAAAGCAATCTTTCATTGCAACAGCCACTCAAGTATTATGGTCTTACCATGACTTGATCCTTTTGGAAACACTGAAATGTGAAAAGGGGCACATGGATCCCATGGTGATGAGCAGGCTTAAAAACATTTAGATAGATCAAAAAGACTGAGTTGCTGAGATCTGTGGCTTCTGTTTGGATTTTTTATTTCATTTAACCTGCAGTGTCAAGAGAGCCAAAACTCTGAAAGGCATTCCAGTCAGGAAAAGCCAGCGGGGAAACAACCTGAAACTACTTTTGCACCCTTCTTTAAAAGGAAGTCTCTTTATTGTCTGCAAGGCAGTGGCTACAGACAGCTATAGCTGTTTTGTTAGCTGGTGCACTGCTGAGGATTCCTACTGTATAGTGACATTTCATGTAAAACTAGAAAATCCCAGAAAACTCTCATTTCAGACTTGAAGTTTTGTTTTTCCTATGGCAGGTTTTTTTCTCTGTTTGATTTTGAAGCCAAAGAAAAACAGGGACTTTTCATCAGACACTTGAAATCAATTATGAGGCATGCTGAAAGGACTTTGAGTTCTTCAGAGAATCCTGATTATTTTCCTGACACAAGCTTCCTATATTGTCTAACCAGCATCACTAAGAAAGATGGAATGTTTGTCTGCTATGCAACAATAATGCCATGAAAAGAAAAGAAAAAAGGAATGAGAAAGGCAAAAGCATTATAAACCTACAAAGAAAACCACAAATAGAATGACTTCTCTTGATCTTTTATATCAAGGCACCAAGTATTGTGTCTTAATGTCCAAATCTAGCTAAATTTAATCTATATACTGTCTACCATATTCCCTCTCGGAGTGCAATGCCAAATGAGCATGCAGCGCTCTCATACTAAAATTTTCCCTCATCATCACTGTGGGTTGTGTTGGATATTATGTCAGGCAGCCTCTTTGCTGCCCTAGCCTAAAAAAGAGACTGTATCTCAAGAGGAAAGTAAAAACAAACCAAGTATTTTCATTGATGTCTATGTTTCATTGATTGTCGAGACATCCAATGCTCTTGCTTGTCTCTTTTTCCCCTTCCCCCTTTTTCCCTTTCTAAGTATAAAGGGGTTATGGAATTTTAATATCAGAAATGAAGGTACTTAAATCTTTCTATACTCAAGTTTTTGCTTTAAATTTCTTTTCCTTCATTAGTTTATCTGATAGTATTTTTAAAGCATAAGCCCTTTATTGGATTGTGATTCTTTATCCACTGAAATTTTACTGATTTTCTTTTCCTAGTAGTCACTGAACAAAGACTGTGTTTCAGGAATGCTGGCTGCTTTGCAGAGCCCTGGCTGTACGAGATAGCTCCTTCTCTCTCAGAAAATGCTACCTCACGTAGCACAGAGCAATTAAACTGTTGGGAAATCTGAGAAACCCTGTGGTCACAGGAGATGCAATCCTACATTGACTGCAAAACTCCCTGCCAGATGGAATAAAAATAGCTATTAATTTCACCCTGTTACGAGCTAGGACCACATACGGGAGCCAAGCTCCAAAGCCATCCCTTTGTATGGGCTTTCCCTGAAATGTAAATGCAGTCATGCTGTCAAATAAAAACAGAGGCAATGATATTAATACTAGACACTGCTGCCACACTTGTAAAATCTGGAAAAAATGCTTCATCTGAGGCTGATGCGAGTTTGGGAACCCCTCTGGAAACTCAGGGATCACATTCACTGTGCTAACTCATAGCTCACCCTTAAAAATGCACACAAGTTAAGGCATTGAGGCCAAAGAGATGAAAAAAGGGCTGGACTACAAGTATGGAGGAGAGCAATAGATTACCTTGGTTAACTTGGTAGTTCAGGAGTTCATGAGAAGTTTGTGACTGCTGTTCTTTGTTTTTCTTCTGCAGAGCAATTTCCCCTGTCCTCTTCCGCCTCTTTCATGTTATTTATTTTCTAGTAACACTGACCTTCTGCACTGAAAAATAAAAAGAGGGAAAGACTCTTCTACACAAAAGGATTTTTCTTGAGTTCACATTTTGTAAATATATTTTCTTGCTGGTTTTTCTGGCTTGTCCATAAAACTGTATTTTACATTTTAAGTAAATTCTTTAAAAGTACATGACTTGAAAACTTACATTCCCTGGTTTTCTTTAAGATCTGAATTAGTCTCTTAAGTCAGATTCAAAAACAAAGCTCAGCCTCTTAAGTCACTTAGGTGCTCTTCAGACTTACTTTTAGGGTAAATCCTGATAGCAATTTTTTTCCCTGTGTATTGTTTACAATGATAACCTAATGTTTAGCCAATGCTTGGCTGTGGAACAACAGAAAGTTGTGAGATGACAAAGCTCATTTCCTGAGCTGCATCTTTTTGTTTTTATGAGAACTCTTTATTTAACATTTCATTTAATAAGCCTTGTGGACTGTCTCTTGATTAGATTCTGTGTGTTTCCTGCCACTTGCTTGAACTGAGAAATGTAACCTTAAAGCCAGAGCCAATATAAATATTTTTTCATGGAGTGATGTAACAACCAGCTTTCTCTTTCATGAAATTCAGACTTGTTAGGAACTCTGAAACTTTCCTCCAGTTTTAGTCTGTCCTGAAAAATAATTTCAGTTGTTTGACCATCTCAGTGAAGAAGCTGGGGATTTAGCATTGTAGAAAACTACTGCAGAGACACTATCAGAAATAAAGTGGTTACGTTTTCTGACGGAAGATGGGGATATTGGTGTTCTTACCATTATATTAAAAAGTGGCCTAGCAAAACCTGTGTACACTTCACTGAACTGTCTGTAAGTGAGAGTCTTCTTGTGTTATTTGTTCACTCTTTTATATATTCACTTTTAGGCAGACAAGTCATAAAAACCTTCATCTAATCTTGCACTCAAGATAAACTAAAACTTTTCCCTCCTTGAATAATTTTTGGATTTAATTGCCTATTTGCAGGGCTAACTTTGTAGGCCCATACTCTGCTCTTAGTCTTCAGAGTGGAAACCTGGACTGACTTCAGCTGAGTGAGTACTCTGCAGACGTTCTAGTGTGAGACCAGCACCTAGTCCAGAAGAAGAGTGTCATGGTAGGTATTTCTGGTGAACATGAATAAGAAATTGTGGATCACAGTAATATCTAGACCAAGAGAATATGGAAATTTGTGCTATAGGCATAATTTTGGGGAAGAGGCCAGCTGAGATAGTCAAGACTAACGACTGTCACCATGGGATATGCCCCTGAGAGGTTCAGCCAAAGGACTTGAATGTTGGAAGTTTTTCAGGTTTTGTTTTTTTTTTCCCCCTCAACCAGTGTAAGATTAATTTATAGTATTTGGGCAGGGGGGAAGTTAGGAGATGGGGTCAAATTGATGGCAAGCTGCCAAAATCTGCTTAACTTCTTTATCAAAAGAAAAATAAACTTTAATCTGCTTTTTTGATGTCTTTGAGTGTGAAAATGGGTGTGTTGCAAAACGAATGTGTAAGCTGCTCTGTAGCAATGAATTTGAAATCCTCAAAGTTTATGGGACATTATTAAACCTGTAGTTATGGTGGTATGTTAACAATTGCCAAGTTTTACTAGCTTTGCTTGAGTTCACTTTAAAAAAAGGAAAAATCTCAGAGACTTGCTGCTGCTCTTAGTTTCCAATGGTCAATGTTCAAATGCTGCTTGGATTTCTTTGCTGATTGTTTTGTTTTGCTTCTCAAAGGCCACCATGTAATTCACTCAGTCTGGTTCTCTAGTCTGATTATGATTTTTATAAGTGCCATCTCGCTGTCTCAGTCTTTATGGATTTTTTGATTGGTGTAGGGCCATTGCAGCTTGGTTTTCTCTTGTGAACTTTCAGTGAGATGTGCCAGGTCTGTGGGATGGTAATGCTTTTCTCCCCTTCTTTTGTCTGATTGTTATATTGTGTTATTCAAGTATGCCAAAGCTCCCAAAATATTCTAATTTACTCTTTGGTATCCCAATTAATCATGGTCCTTATAAATTCCCCAGTTACTGAATTTGCATGTCTCTCCTCCCCATTTTCATAAAACTATTTTTATAAGACACTGTTAAATAAGACCCTCTTTTTAATCACTTTGGCTTTGCCAGACTTTAAATGGTAGCTTTAAATTTTGTCAGGTGTCTGCATCAAGCAGAATGTGTTTGCTTGGACAAAAAATACAGCACCATATTCTAGCATTTTTCAGAGTAATGAAAAGGAATAAACATACCATGTTCAATTTATATTTTAATTCTTAAGTATTAATAAGATAAAAGTATTTATAGCCACATGCTTTGGATCAGATACCTGACAAAGCGAGAGACTGGAGCATTTGGGTCAGGAATTTGTCTTTTGACATCCCTCTTGAAGAATCTTACCTTATTTAATGAAATTATCACCTTTTAAAGAAATCTGAATTGGATTTTTTTTAAAAATGTTTTAGCTTATGAGGTGTCAATTATATGAAGCACTGACATTTTCTGGGTGCTGAAAATGCATTTTGCTCAGCTGTTACCAAGGTAATGTCTTTGATTCTATGTGGTAAAGTCCTTTTGGATATCATAATTTGAAGCTACTAGCACCACTGAAAATACTAAGAAGTCAACTCCCAATTCTAATATCTGAAAGATTTTAAGTAAGGGTGTTAAAATAGAAAAAAGTTTAAAAAAAAGTCCTGTGTCACATGAAGCCACTGTCTCTTCATTCATGGTTGAATTCTCGTGGTGGATGTGGCAGGCTCCAGTGGTGAAAGATGCCAGCAGCCATGCAGTTGATGGTCCTGTCATGTAAAAAGTGCACTAGGAAGGCTGAATGAAAACAGTGGAAAAGGACAGATAAAGATTTTCATAAATGTTAAGTTTGTCATGGGTAAAACAGCTTTACATGGGGAATTTTGGTTATATTAATTTATTGCAAATTAACACAAAATTTTAATTACTGGTTCAATTACGGAACTCTACCAATAACCTTCAGTTTTGAGGAGCTCAACAGTGATGCTGGAGTAAGCAAAGACCTTGTGATGACCAGCCCTAGACCTCCTTCACACAGAGTCCCTGCATTCCCCAACTACCCACACCTGCCATTTAGGTCCAGTAGAAATTTAGGACCACTTCCTAACTCTCAGTGTAGGTGAACATAGCCTGAAATCTGAGACTTGCAGAACTGATTCAGATTTGGTTCGTTGAGTTGAGAGCTGACTCTTGTGTTTTGCTGCTCCAGGGAATTTTACTTTGCTGAATTTTTAATGCTTTTCTGCAAAAGCTACAATTAAAGTTTTGAGGAGGAAAAGAGACATCAGATATATTTTCCAATATTTTCTGGTTCTGGGACTGAAAATCTGCTGCCGCTAATTTATCCCTCTGAACATTAGGTATTGCTATTGAAAACATGCAGAGAGAAGTGGAATGGAAGTGTCCAATACAAACATGAGTTTAATGGAAGATTTAAGAATACAAAACTTGCAGAAACAATGTTGAACATTATAATGTTTTCATCCTACAACATTGTTATGTTGATTTTTAAATGCAGTTCTAATGAAAATAGTATCCCAGCTTACAACTGCAGTCAGCTCCCTTTGTGCCAAACACCAGTTGATATGGATGAGTTATGCCAGCAAGAAATAAAGATAGAATATATTATTTGAAAGCCATGCTTGTCAGATAAAAGGGGGAATAAATTATTATGTACCTTTGAAAAAAAATACATTGAAGATACAAACAGTGAAGAGAAAAGCATTGGGTGAAGAAATACAGTTAAAAGAGCACATCTGTTTCAAATTCTTATTTGGGGCAAAAGATCCCCACATCTGTTTTTATTTTAAATTTGCATGTGTGTTGTTATCCTTGTGTTAACTATTAGGTAAATAAACGTATTGAGAATCCATTTTTCAGTGAAGTTTGGTTAGGAATATTTGTACACACTGTATGAGAGATAATTTGAAAGCTAATTGAAGCTTTGTGAGGAGCCAATTTCCCACATGTCCCTTAACTTTTAATACCTGCCTTTCATGTATTAGTACTGATCAAAGGCATTCATTTATTTTGGAAATGAAATAATTTTCCCCTTTGGTTTGTGTTTTTGACATGCCTTACTAGAGAACAGCATAACACAGAACCACATAACAGCTACAGCTGTAGCAAGAGCTGAAATGTAGAGGAAACTCATTTGGTTTTGGTTAATGAGAATCATGTATTCAGCTGGGATTGGCTTAGATAGTGAGTTTAGATACACTAAAAGGGAAGTTAATAAGTGTTCTACTAAATAGATAAGGGGGTCTTGTGCTAATAAACTGAGCTATTTGGGCATAAGTAGGAGAAATTCCTGTGCCACTGAAATCTTTGGTAAAAATCTCTTACTTTCCTTCTGTGGAATTTGAGTTTTGCCTTGCAGCACTTGTACAAGTCTCTCAGTCTCAGTTTGCACCTTTATAAAGATTTGTGGTGAAAAGATATTTGCTTTATTTTGCAAGGTCCATGTCATTAGAAAAACCACTGCGCACATCCTCTCCTGCTTTTGTTGCCAAATCAAAGTACCTAACTTAGGAGAGCCTTAACCCTTTCCAAGGCCAGTGAAGAGAGAGGGGGCAATTTATGCCTCCTGGGACCCAATTTATCCTCTGGATGTGATCTGGGAGGGAGCTGCCTTGTACTTGCCCAGGTGGGAGAAGCAGGGCTGTGGAGCTGCCCATTAATGCTATGATTCCCTGGAGAGCATGAGATCCTTGGGTGGTCCAGGGAGCATTGATAGGCTCTGTCACAGGCATTCTGAGGAATAGTTGCAGGAATATCACAAAATAGAAGTTGAGGGGACATTTCAAGTTACTCCTCAGGTATCTGGACAATATGAGTTCCCCTCCTGATGTTGACTAGTGGGGAGCACACAGGTGAGAAAGAATTTTTACTTTGTTTTGTGGGAACTAGAAATGTATTTGCTCTTTGAATGAAAATGACTTCATGGACTAATTATACTCTCTTCTTCACTGCAGAAAAGTTAGTGGTTCAATATCATTGGCTCTGCCACTTTATTGCTCCAAGAAATAGTCATAAAAAGTAGAAATAGAGTCATTACAGAATTCTATTAAAACCGTCACTGTGCCTCTAACTGCTGCAAGTAAAGAAAAAGGCTTCTGGGCCAAAGTTTTCTATCCAAGATTTTTGCCCTCTGTAGAGACGAATGAGACTAAAAAAGAAATCCCTGTCTGTAGTTCTTGCCAAATAGGCATAGCTTCAGTGTTTGGAGAGTCCCTCTCGGGAGATCAGGAATGGTTCGATGTAGAGAGATTTACAGAGACTTAAAACTTATAATGAAACTATTATCTTTGTTTTCTCTCCTCTTTCTAAATCATATAAAATCAGGTGGCGTGTTCTCACAGTGGTATTAGTTACTGTCAAGTCAGATATAAAACAAAAAAACCCATTCCTGACTTGGGTAAAAGTTAGAGGTGAGGACAAAAAATGTCAGTTGGGGAAGTGATTTTTGTGTTGTCTCAGTAGTAAGTAAGGTGTTGCTCTTGCACATCATTCTCTATAGGATGATCTGGTGCCAAGTCTCATTAATTTCAGCAGGAGCCTCGTGAGAGCCTGGGGATTCTGCCTTTCAGAGCAATTTATGTGACTGAGGCGAGATGGAGAAAGAGCTTTGTGTGCTGGAGGACAAGGTGGGGAGCTTCTGGCAGGGGGAATGAAGCAGGGAGGGAGTGAGGGGTGGAGCTAGGAAGGTAGTAATGCCATTACAATCAGAAGAGTTTTCTTGAGTTAAAGTCCACCTGAAATACATTCCTTGTTCTGCTTAAAAAAAATACAGCCCTAATAATCCTGGATTGCCAGGGATCAATCCTGCCTCCACTGAGAGCACTGAAGTCTGCTGGTTGGTTTTACAAGCCTGGGGTTTCAGCCCCTGTCAGATCATTCACAGACGTACATTTCTGACTTGCACAAGGTTGCCAGAGCACTGCAGGGTTGGTTTATACCCTCCCTAATTCTCATGCTAAGATGGAAATATTTTGAAACCCAACCCAGGGAAAGTAAAATTCTCAAAGAAAACACAGAAGTCCCTGTTAAATACTCTGGAGCTCATCTAGCATTATAAAATTCTCCAAAGCTGGCTTGATAAACATGGGAGATTGAGGATGCAATGCCCTATCTGTTTTGAGACTTTCCTCCCCTTTAGCCATCAAAAAATTGCTGCTGTGGCTGATGCACTTAGGAGGAAAAACTCAGATTGCCAGACTGAGGCATGCAGAGAAAGAAAGTGAGAATATACTTTGAAATACACATTTTTCCTTTTTGCGATGTATTTTCCTGTAGAGGAAAATTTTTTCTTGGATTTTTTGTTTGGTTTTTATTTTTTTTTTTCTTACTCTATTTAAGACTCTCAATTAAAAAGTTTATTTTCTCACTGTAGGAACTGACCTGTTAACCTCCTCCCCAGACCAGTCCTACCTTCTGTGTCACAGAAATCAGCACAATCCATACCAGACAAAGTTTTGGGAGTCACTGAGATATGTGTTGCTGAAAAACCTGTCTTTATGGTAAGTTTCTCCCTTCCTCTCACCCTCTTTAATAGAAGTTTTGGTGTTGTGGTGAAGCCTGAGCACTTACTAATAATAATTAAAATATAATGTCTACATGTTTGAAAAGACTGAAAACAGGACTATATGTGATTTTTGTGCATTCAGAATTAATACCTAATCTATTTGTGCTGTGTTAATATGAATTTGTTTCAAATAACTTTTTTACATTCAGAAACTTGCTGTTTAAGCTTTTTTCCCCAAGTATTGA
This sequence comes from Parus major, assembly GCF_001522545.3. Lineage (NCBI taxonomy): Eukaryota > Metazoa > Chordata > Aves > Passeriformes > Paridae > Parus > Parus major. Next base: position 22,851,850 of record NC_031770.1, read on the forward strand.
AACATTTTTAACCTTTCCTAAATCTTATTCCATGGTCCATATGTATGAGATCTCATTTTGAACACATATTTTTAATTTTTATGATTGGTGTAAAAGAGAAGCATGGAATCCAGGTCACTTGGGTTGAATCCATGGGAAAATGCCCCTAAAAATGAATTTATGATAGATGAGATTGATGCTGAAAAGGCTGACTTAATTTGTTTCATTATGTTTGGAAAAGGCTTGACAGCAGCAACCTGAGGTGGGCACAGCAAAGCCCATTTCTTGGCAATCTTCACTTGTAGCTTTGTTCATGCATCTCTTTAATGATAAATAATGTGCTGATCTTTGGCAGCTCCTGAACAAAATCCTGAATTAATTTTGTTCCCTGGGGAGAGTACAAATCATCAGTGTGATGTTATTCATGGTGTTTATTTCTCAGAAATTTCAGTGGTGCAAAGAAATGGTTCTGAAGCAGAGACTGGTGAAGGGAGGAGCAGGAGAAATAGGATCGTCAGAGTAGGAAAAGAGGCTATTTCCTACCACTGTGTTAAAAAATAAATAAAATGGAAATGGAGGCTTGAAGACTGGGTACTACTTAACCTGTGGAAATCACAGGTCCTTAGCAGGGATTTGTACTTCCACTTACACCACAAGTGTCCAGTGGTTCGTGAGCAATGGTCTGCTGGAGACAAAAGGATGTCACACATTAACTTCTGTTTAGGAACACAACCATCTTAAAGCTTCTGAGACGACAGCGTTTCTCTTCTCTGCCTTTATTGAATCAGATTCCATACAGAGCACATTTTTAAAACTTTAAGGTCAGAATAGCTCTCAAATATCTTATTGTGAGAACTTCTGTCATGAGCAGAAGTATTAACTGCTGCCCCTTCTCATTTGACTAATGAAGGGAATGATTAATGAAGTAAGAGCGCAAGAATTCACACAAAATTTTATTCTATTTGAATTTGAAAATGCTGGGTTACTGAAGTGTTATGAATTTCCATTTGTGGCAGGAAGATAGCTGTTAGAACAGAGCTCCTACTTCAAGCTTACTGCAGGGATTTTCTTTAGTGTTGCTTCTTTTGTTGTAGGGAAATGTAGAGATTCTGAAAATATTTTTCCATTTTAAACCAAGAGCTGTGTTTTCGGGTTAGCCAATGGTGGTGGTGTCTGTGCCTTTCGGAGGTGGTCTTGACAATCTGGATCTATCACAAGAAAAGCCGAGGGTCTGATTAACAAAGATGGGAGTCTACCTTGTTTGTCATCAAAACTGAATCTGGAGAAAATTAAATTTTCCTTTAAAATAATATATTTAAGCCCATTTGTAGATTAGGCCAAATCTGAGAAATAAGGGCAAGAGTACCTGCTGGCACCTTGTGGTGCATCCAGCAGTGATACTGTAAGCTGCTGTTATCTGTGAAAATGGGGGTTCCATATGCAAACGCAGAGAAGCCTATGGATACTTGGGCATGTTTGTGACCGTGCAACAGTACGTGGACTTTGGCCACAGAAATGCTGTCCATAAAGTGCAAACCCATGGCTGTATACATAAGTGCATTCCCTGCTGATTAGCAACCTGCCATAAACCCCTGTTGACACAGCTATTGGTTGTGCGTAATCATGGCGCGCATTTTTTAACCGTCACATTAAGATTCCCAGTTTCTTGTAAAATCAGTCACTGCAGTATTTTCTTTTTTTTTTTTTTTATTAATACCTGTGTGTATGAGGTGTCTGACAGAGTTATTATCCACTTTGGTGATGAAAAACTCCTGCTGAGGTCCAGGGGAACAGGATTGCAGAGACCAGCACGATGTCTGTCTTATAAAGCGCTCATTCTTCTGACTGACCATCTGTGTGTGAAAAAGGACTGCTCTTACGCAGCAGTAGTTTTGTTGAGTTTGGCCTTGATTTCTTTTTTCCAGATTCTGCCTAGCAAAAAGGGAGGGAGAGAAGGGAAAAAGCAAATTTCATTGGGGAATGGAGGAGGTGGGGGTGGAGGGAAGGAGAGCTGAAAGCTTAAAAAATGAGTGACTGGTAGAAGAGTACAGTAAAGTCAGTGAATAATTTTACTGTCCTGGTCTAGCAGCTTGGGAATGTGCCATGTTAAACAATAACATCTTCCAAGTGAGAAAGGCAGAGAAGGAGGGAAAAGTTGGGGTAGGTGAGAGGAGGGGACTGGAGGTTAGAGAGGGATTGGATCCTGGAGTACAGTCACTGCCAGTCCTTGGATCAGCTACTTTTTATTTTTCTTCATTTTTTTTCATTAAATATTTGACACTGAGTCAATGCCCAGGATATAAAAACCTTTACTACTCTGTTACCGATCCTTGACAAATAAAATTACAGATAGGCTGCTGGCTTCAGGTTTTACCCAAATAAAGTAAATCATTATTGCTTCTTTGGGGCCTTATGGACCTCACTTCCCTAAAATCAATGTACTGCACTGAAGGCAATCCAGAGGCAAAGATGTATGGCTGCTATGCGACTTGGCCTGAGTCTCTTAATTTCTCTCCATTCACCCACTGAAAATGCTACCCAGAGGCTTTTGAAGGCTTCACAGATTTATCCATGTTTTCCAAATGCCTAATAAGGTTATCTATTGAGACACCTACTGCTGGTTTGTTCTTAGCCAGGTGCACCTCTGGGATTTCAGCACATAGGTTATCTTGGTCAGCGTGATGATCCACTAGGAAAAATTAATGTTGCTAAGTGCTTTGGGAAGCTTTGAGCAAACCCTGCAGACAATTTCTTGCTCTATTTAAGGCTGTTTTCTATACCTGGTTAGCAACACTGCTGTGCTGCAGGAGTGTTGGTTTCAGGTTTGCCATGGAGGACAGAGGGGGCTTTCACGGCATGATGACCCAGAACAAAGGGGCTGTCAGTTCACTGCTGGAAAAAACTTATCCTGAAAGAGATGGTGCGTGAGGCTTGGGCAGTGGCCACCCTCAGCCTGGGCTTGGGCTTGCACTGAATGCAATTTTTGTGGTGTCTTGCTGACATCTGGTTGGGAGGAAACTGATGTTGTGACTGAGTGGGGCCCTTCGTTCTTAGTTTAATTAAGAGTTGAGCTCCAGCAGGTCAGATGCACCATCTGGTGAGAAGATGTCCCTGGCTATTCATGTGTGGTGGGCCCCTCCTCTTCCCCAGCATCAGCACACCACCACAGCCACTCCCACCTGCTGCCACAGCCACAGTGGATTTCATGCTTAAACCTGCTGCCTTTCATCTGTGGCTGCACAGACCCTGTGAGACAAATTTCTCTGGAGTGGTCCAGCAAACAGGAGCTTCAGCTGCCTGGTTGACTGGGAGGTTTTTTCAGGAGGGTGTGAAATTTTAGCAGCCTCAAGGTTTGTTGTGCAGGAGGAGAGACAGGACCTAAAAACCTGAGAACATTTCTGGGATATTAAGTACTTTCTGGCATTTGAGCAATGTTGGTAGGAGGCAAGGCTGAGATAAACACTGAACTGGTCTGAAAAACCCCCTCCCAAACCAGTCCCAAACAAAAGTAAACAACCAAGGAAAACAAAATATATATGGGAAGCTGAATTTCCTATAACAGATCCCTTTTTTTGAAGAGCTAATTTATCATAGCATTGATGGACTCCAGCAAGAGGTAAGAAGGAGAAAAGTATTGCTCTTATAACTCATAACTCATGTCAGTTAAGAGATATATCACACTTCCATGGGGATGGATGTGGAAAGCCTCCAAGAAATGGGTGAAATCAATGTAGAAAACACTTCCCCAATTATCTAGAACATCACAATGATTCAATAGAAGGAATGGTAACTACAGGAGTAGAAGGTACTGACAAAATCTGTTCCATGTTATTAAAATTATTCCTGATCTAAAAACAGAGATAAGCAGTAAAATGAAAAGATTTGACATAATGACACAAAACTATTCAGGAAAACCTAAACTCAAATCAGCCCTGGAGAACTGTAGATACTTACTATTAGAACGGTGAATGTCTGAATCTCTTTTCTCAGGTTATTTTCTAACCTTAATAAATTAAGAGTGGTGAAACTAGCATAAACTATATATATGCCATGACTAGCAGGAAATAGCTACTACCACCTGAGGGGAAACACTTCAGGGGTCTGTTTCTGAGAATGCCACCTCAAAATGATGCCAGAGTCATCTAGAATGCTAGGGTTTGGTAGAAGGGGAATGGAAATCAAAGCACAGAGCAAGAGCATCCTGCCACAAACCATTCACACCTGATCTTCCATGTGACACTGTGAATTTTTAATTTAAAAATTCTAAGGATTTTGAGAAAAAAGCAAAGCAATGAATCATAAGGATGGTATGGAATGACTTCTATATGAAAAAGGGCTTGATGGATTTCCTAGGCTGGAGAAGAATGAGTGGGGGGGAAGGATGATAGTTATTTTTAAATGCCATAAGAGTGAATGAAGGATAGAGAAAGTAAATAAGGAACTATTTCTATATTCATTGTTTCTCACTAAACAAGGACTATAAACAAGCAAAATGAAGTGCAATGAAGTTGTGGACCTCATTGCTACATCTCATCCTGGACAAAAGCATCAGCAGGGATCAGGCAAATTATAGGAGGATGGGTTTGTGAGTACCTACTAAGCATGATGGTGCAGGTGCCAGCTCTCAGTTCAGGAAATCTCTAAGCTGGTACCTTCCTGGGTGCTGGATAGGAACAGCAGGGAAAGAATTACTCTGTAAATACCCCTTTTTCTTATGGGTGTTTTTAGATGGAACTCTGTAGGCCTTTGATTGGCTCAGGCGGTAGTGCTAAATTATGAGATACGGTTTTTCCCCACGAGGTAGGATAAGAAATTGCTTCTTGTTGACCTGGTACAAGTGATGCAGCACGTCACTGAGTGAATGGGGAGGGTGTTGTGTGAGGAGGAAGGCTCTGCACAGCCTGCCAGGGGAACCAGGTGCCAATGTTCCTCTCTCGCTGTACAAGTGGAGAGGATGATGGAAAATACTACAAAGCAATGTGCTTTTTGCTTGATACAGATCATCTGTCTCAAATGATTCAAACTACATTTTTACACCAGAGAAAATGACTGGCCACAGTTAATTTGGGAGGTGGAAGTCTGCTCTGGGAAAGTGAACAACGGCTGATCAGAGGGTCATGTTCTTGCTGATAGTGTGGCTGCTGATGCTTTTTCCATATCAGTGTCAAAGAGGGAAACCAGCAGCTCATGTACCAGTGGGAGGGATATCTGTTACCAATGTCAGTACTTTGTAAACTACTTCACTATACTCCTTGTCCATTGTCTCTTCTCTTCACTGCTTAGTCTTTGCTTTAATAAATATTTTAGACAGTGTGATAGTCTCTGAAAAACCTAAATGTGCTGTGTAAATGTATTATAAACATCTGAAAGATCAGAGTGTCTCTTTACCACTTGTTCCAGGTTTCATTCACAAAAACCTGATGGTAAAAATGAATAGAATAGACTGAGAAATCAGGTGAAAAAGTAAATATGCTCTGATTTAGCCATAAAAGCTGATACTAAAAAAAAAAAATAAAAAAAATAAAAAAAAAATCAAGACACTTGATAGATCTATGTGAGTAGACGATGACTTTCAGAGTGTAACTTAAATGAGTTTTGATGAGATTCTGCAATATTTGGTTCATGTTGTGGGGTTTTTTTTTCCATTTCTGATTTTTGTCCAAAACTGGAAGTGCAGGAAATCCCTCAAGAAAGGCAGTTCTGGAGATTTCCAGCTTATTTCGGGGCTCTAGAGAGTCAGATAGTTTGGGTAAACCTGTGAACTTTTGGATGTTTATCTGAACTGAACCTGAACTCTAAATCTTCTAAGGTTCACCCAGCTAAGTCAGAGGGAGGAAAGCCTATAATGATAATTTTAATGTTATTTTCTCATTCAGCCATGCATATGACCCTTCTCAGCCTCCTGAGAATTTCTTTGTGCTGCATGGAATAACGAGAAAGCTAAATAGTGTGTATCACATATGCACAATTAAACATTGTATGCACCATTACGATTTCAGCTGCTATACATCCCAGTTGCTGGTTGCTGTCTTTGTAGGAGGATTTAGCTAGAAAACAGATGACTGTTTCCAGCCTGGCATCATCTTTAGTGATATCTTCCATGTCACGTGAAGATAACTTAAGAAAAAGCACTAGAAACAAAATTACTGAACTATAATTAGCAAAGCCATAAAAAGAAAATAAAAACTCAAAAAAAACTACATAGGTTAATGTGTAGTGTTCATTCTGTCAAATTTCAAGAAGTGACTATAGTAATATTTTCCTTGTCTGACTGTATAATCACAGCATCTGAGTTCTTGATGTTTATCTATGGAGACCTCTGGGAAACAGAGGAGCACTTTAAAATCTCTGTTCTACAGAAAAGAATTTTCTGTAATTGCAAAGATAATATCATACCTTTCCTGATGTCAAAGGCAAGGCATTAGCTGATATTTCTTGCTGCAGGCTTTTCCTAGTAGAAGTTTATGTAGGAAACCCACAGAAGAGTGAGGAATGGAGTCAGGATTTTCCTCCACTTTGTCAAACTATCCACACATATCCCATCATCCTCAACAATTATCACTGGGTCAGATTTGTACTCTTGTGTTACATGCCCAGTCTGAAAGACACAGAAGTGCTGCCCTGGTCTAGCACTCCTGTCTTCTGTGACTGTGAGACTGCACCAGGAATAACTCTGCTCTTGCACACATTGACACACAGGTGTGGTGAAAACAGAGTGTGAATTGTATTACAGTGTCCTTCCAGATGCAAGAGAATGAATTGCTAGAAAAGTGCATAACTAAATTTAATTTGAGGGGCTGGCACACAAGCGCTCTGGTCGGAAGTCTGGAGAGACAGTTTGCTCTATGCTAAAGCTTGCTTCCCACAATGCCTTCCCCAGTCAGGCTTCTCATATTTGTGAAATCACTGTGACTTTCTTACCACATCAGCAATCATTTATGGCTCTGGAGCTGCCTGTCACTGCAGGGGAAATTCAGAAGAGCTCATTTTATTTTTCAAGGGAGTTTGGAAACCGTCAGTGCTGTGTTTGAGCTCCTGCGTTGTCCACAGGACTTGGCGTTCAGCAGGGCTATGCTGCTCTCATCAGCTTCTCTCCGTGGAGCAGCTGCATGTAGAGACATTTTCAAAACTTCAAGGATTGCTGTTAGATCCTTCAGGCACAGGAAGTGTCTCTTGCTAAGTTCAGACGTGTTCACAGATTTTTGACAGGAGTCTCAAGCAAATTGCAGTTACTTTCTGCTTTTGTACAGAAACTATCCGGGATTCAGTAATTTTATGGGATTTTCAGATTTTTGAAATTTGGCTAGCTTTCCATTTTTCTCTGAGTATTCAGGCATGAAATTCATAGATATAAAAGCTGTACTTAAGGTCTGTAGTGAATGGAGTCTTCCAGCCTGGGATACCTTGCTTGACATTGCACTCAGTCTTTCTAAACTATTGGTGGTGTCTTGGAGAGTATTCTTGAAAAAAAGCCAGTCTAAACCTCATTCAGCTTCTAGGAACATCCTATTGGATTTTTTTTTTCTCCAATTGAAGCCAATGAAGTGGAACACTAAGTGAGAGAAATGTATTAATGAACAAATCCTCTGTAGGTAATGGCTTAGAAATGTCCATGCCAGCAGGATTCAGGAATACCTCCTAGATGTATTTAACCCCAAATGTGCAACTGTGTTTTTACAGCAGATCAAAGAAAATGAGCTTCTATACACAAGGTCTGAGGAGACCTGAACCAGGGGAATTATACTTACTTGAAAGGTATAGCACAGTGAATTTTTTATGATCAAAGACTGCTTTGGGGTTTTTCCCACAGATCCCACAACTCATAGTCTTAGCTCATGCTGTAGGTATAGAATTGATTCAAATGTTCACTCTGAAACCTTTCTGGTTTATCTGAATGTGTATTGTTCCTCTACTTTCGTCTTACTGTTGATATTTATTTTGACATCTAAAAAATGGTTATGACTTTCTTTTGAAACCAGAACATTGCTTGCAAGTTTACAAATTTGAATCCTTGCAAAAATTAGTTAGATGTGAGTCTTGCAATGTAGTATAATTTTTCATAATAAAACTACTATGAAAGTGTTTAAAAGGGAAGTCCAACTGAAAGCAGGCTGCCAGCATCAGTAAGATTCTAGTGTTGATGCAGATTTCTCTCAGAGGGAGAGAAAAACCAGGCAATAAAATGGTATTATCACTGGAAATGAAAACATTCAAAGGAGTGAAGCATAAGAATAATCAGTCTCTTTCACATGCCCTCAAAAGACATCTTTCAGCTGGGCCTTCAGAGAAGGAGACATTTCCAGTAGAGGTACAATTAGGAGAAATAATTGGGTTGGTTGAACTCTGAGTGAATTGACCCTGAGCCTCATTGTGACTTAGGTCTGATACTCTCTCTGGAGAACAGATTCTTCCCTGAGTCCCAGTGTCATAGGCTGAAGCACTGGCTCTAAATAATGCAAACAAGTGAGGCAGATAGGATCCTGATCTGAATGGGGATCTGTGCAGCATGGTTTGGATCCCCTTCATCCCCAGGGCTGTGACATTTGATTTCTTTTGTTGAACTTATTTGTGAGTTGTACAATTCTGTCAGCTCACAGCCCAGTTCCTTCTCTCCTGATGAAATTTGAGTACGGTGCTTAATGTCTTGTGTTTTGTTGTGCCATGAGTTGCTATGGAAATGAGCTTGAGGTTGCAAGTCTAATGAAGTATCCTATATTGTGGAACAAAGAAGAGCAGGAAGTGGTGACACTGTGGGCAAGAAGCCTGATGTGCAAGTCTCTTGTCTGAGATCAGTATAGGTCAGCCTGGCAGTCTTGGTGCTGCCTATCTTTGTCTTTCAGCACATCAGGGAACCTTACTAGGACTTCCTCTGATTAGGAGTCATTCATTACATAAATGTGGATTTCAGAGACTCATTTCCTATATGCTTTTTAAAATAATGACTGTGAAATTCTTGTTGCTTGCCTGCTTAATTTTTTTAATTGCTGAAAAAGGAAGAAAATAAAACCAAAAATATGCATGGGGCAAAAATTCAAGAATGGCTGAGAAAAATGCCAGCGCTCTCCATTTTGGTCCAGGATGCAGTGCTCCATAGTGGATGTGCTGAGATGATGTGTAAAATCAGAGCACTGTTAGAGTAATGCTTTAATTATTACACTGTCAAAACAGCAGTTAATCTGCAGTGGAGGGACTTCCCAGGGCAGGGGTTGTGTCTTGACCTTTGTGGTTTATAGTCAGTGGTCCTCACTTCCTTCATCTCTAATTGGCTTCAAAATTATACAGAATCATGCAGACTGAAAGAAATACAGAGTTATTAGGTGGGGTGGTGCAATCTCTGAACAGCTACCATTATTGCTTCCTTGTCAGTGATACTTCCAAGTGTGTAGGAAGCTGAATTCTTGTACAAGTATTCCCCATAATTTGTATCTTAATTTTTATGAAGTAAAATCACTTCCTTTCCCGGGGTGGGCTTTTTTCTCTTTGGGCATGTGGGCAGGCTGGAAAACTACATGGATAATGCTGTTGCTCAGTGCTGTCCTTTTCCAGAACTGTGGTGTGTGCAGGATTGTGCTGGGAATTTCCACCCTTGTGCTTGAGCCCTGACTAGGATTTATAGGAGAAGGATGGAAGTCTTGACATTTGGAACGCAGCAATGCCTAGTGCTTATTTCCCAGTAGAACTTTCAACTTAAAAGATTTAGATGCTTTTCTTTATTAAATGGAGCGAATACTTCAGTGTTTTCAGCTCAAAGCCCATCAGCATATCTCCACGTTTTGTCAAGGGGCCCAGCTGCCAATTCTCAGTGGAAGTGCTGTTAGCAGTGGTGGTAATCCAGCATGGTGGTCTGAGAGAAGGATAGGAGCCAGAAATTTGTGCTCAGGCTCCAGTTTTCTCTCTTGTTATTTGGCTACAATCACCAAAACCAGAGCTTTGGAAAAAAGTGTCTGGTTTGTGATAAACTAGATGGTCACCCCAGAGTTAGGACCTGCCTCCCTTGCTTTTGAAAATGTTATCCCACACCTTTATACCTCTGTTTCTTCATCCATCAGCTCTCAATTATGCTGTATTTGTTAAAACAGACTGGGCTGCTTACAGTACAGTGGTTAAATCTAAATAAATAAATGTGCAGATGGTAAACTAGGTTGTTAATTTTGGTCTGTAATTGCAAACTGAGACTAGAGTAGGAAAAATCATGCAAAACAGGAGTATGTGTTTGAGACTTTAATGTGTGCCTTTAAATTTCCATTTCTGTGTATCTCCTTTCTCTCTTATGTGCACATGTCCCCCAGGCCTCATACTCTGGCATCCAGCTCATCCCTGCTGTCACCACAGTGGCATTTGGCAGTCCCTGAGGTAGGAGAGGGAGCTGAAAGTGTGCTGTACGATGTCCTGCAGCTCTGCCCTGATGCAAAACACATTTCCCACCTCTAGGATGCTTTCTTGTGTCTCTCCTTTCTGAGTGTTCCCTCTTCCCTTACTCCCACAGGACAGCACTCCCTATCCTTCAAGCAAAGTTTTATATTCAGATTACTAATTTTAACCTGATTATTGTTTGCAAAACCAATAATTGGAAGAAGTCAGTCATTGCTTAACAGCTTTAGTGGTAAATCAGTTCCAGCAGCTCGCTGGGCTGCTGCTAGCATGAATCCACGTGCTTCTCAGCTAGACGCTCTCGTCTCTCTCTCCTCCCCTCTCTCTCTCTGGGATCCTTTGCTGGGTCCATATGGGGCTGGGGATGTAAGCACTTCAGAGGAGTGTTTCAATATATGGTTATGATTCTAATTTTTGGCATCAGCTTTTTATTACAAGTTGTTGACTGGCTGGAGGCGTGAGAGAGTGGGAGCAGGGAGGGTTCTCGACCATGTGTGAAGCGAGGAGACAGCAGTAGCAGAAATAGTACAATAACTCTTTGGAGCATGAAAATGGGGTCTGGAGCAATCCCCTTGGCCCCTAATCTCTTGCTAGCTCTGGGGTTTATAGCATGGACCGTGACAGTTTTGCTGCAAGGAAGGGTCAGAATTTCAACCACAATAAAAGTTGTAGCTCAAGTTAGTAGCATGTAAAGTATTTTGGTCTGGCATAAAAAAAAGGTACTTAAATCATGAAATCCAAACCTCTGTTTTAAAATAATACCTATCCTATGTAGTGGTGTTCATTTATGGTATTGTTTTGAGTTGGATTTTCTTGTGGGCCTAAAAATGTAATAAAAATGTATGCAGATGTATTTCTGTGATAATACAAAACAAAAAAAAAGCTCCTGAAATGCAGAAATTTGGTTTGTATTTTATGTTATGCAAAAGTTGATACTTTATAAAATAATCAGTAAATGCAACCATATTTCCAAACCAAACCAGTAATAATTGTAAGAGATTTTACAAAATTATTAGTAAATGGCAAGATGCAGAGTAATCTCCTCTGATTAACCATTACAGAACCTGCAGATCAAAAGCTGAAACTAAGGTCAGAAAGGAATGAAAATACATCAGAGAGACAGAATGCTCAGGCTCTGTGGTGGAGTGATCTTGTGTAGCTGCCTTACAACAACAGACATCATTTGTGTGCAGTACCACACACAGCTCTCCCTAACAATGCACTCATGTGCCATGGCCGATGGGAAAACCAGAATAACAGAGATTCCCTAGGGCACAAGGGGAGCAAAAGTATTGGACTGACAGCATGGAACCAGGTCTGATACAGCTGAAACTCTTAACTCTTGTCCAACATGAGTCCTGCTGAACATAACCTGGTCATTTTGAGATTAAGAGGTTCCCTGCATACCATGTTTCCCTGTTACTCTGCATTATGCTGGCCTTATAAAATATAATAATAATAGTAATAGTAATAATAATAATAATAGTAACCCAAGCAGCCTTTTTGAGCACCTGAGGGCTGGATTTGTTGGGTTGTATCATGCTGAAGCAGCAGGATGAAAGCTCCCAGGGGACCAGAGGATTCCAGCTAGGTGCAGGTACTATGCTTTTATGTCTTACTCCCAGGTGCTTTTACCTCCTCACAAACTACATGGGCAGCTCAGGTACCTAAAGAGGGTTAGAGATGCCACTTAAGAGTCAGCAGCAACGTGGAGCCTGTGATCTCATGTACAATGCTTGCTTGTAAGAGAAAGTTTTGTGGTTGGTCTGTTAAATTTTGGATGAGTTTTGGGCCTTACTGAAAGTAGTTAGGGAACAAATGAGTCTGCAGAGTCCTTCTGAAGAAGAAAAGGATTAGAATATTCCATGGAGACATATTAAAGTCAATCCAAAGTGAACTGATGACTCAAGCAAGTTACCCCAGATAATTTGTTTTGTGCAACAGGATGGTGTATGAAATATGAAAATGTGTACATGACCTTCTTTTAAACTGCTGTGATTTATTCCTGTCAGAACCACGAGGGAATCAAAATGAGTTTATGAAGAAATCAATGTTATGGGGGATTGCAAAATGATGCTGGTTCTGACGAATCCTTTCTGAAATCCTTTAACCACAAGAAATCTGCTTCTTTACTCAGATGTTGTAGAGTGGATAAGTCATCCACTCTGATTCCAAAAAGCATTTAGGTCTCTAAATGAGAGTGGTGATGTTTGCCTTTTTTTATTGTTCTGTTCAATCTTCTGCATGCACTTAAGTTTCGTTGTCATAATGCCTTTTAATTGACGAGAAATCTGAATGATGCTGGTGGTTTTTTTTTTTTGGCTGCATAAAACAACCCAAATCCCCTTTTTCAGATTTTTCAGCAACCTTTATTTTCCTTACTTTGCTAAACCTGCTTTAGTTTTAAAGTTACTATATTTTTTCATATTTATAATTTGATGTATGCTTTTCCCATTTTCCCATCCTTCTGAACGTCTACCTTCATTCTGCAGCTGCTCTCTTCAGGTGATAGTTCTGAAGCGTGCAGAAGAATAGGAGGGAGAAAAAGAAACTTTTGTTTTCTTTGAAGAAAAGAAAATTGAGCTGAAAAATGGCACAGCACAGCCTTCAAATCATAATACCCCTATTTGTGTTTGGGAAGGTACCACAGAATCCTGATTTTTGTTGCCTATCAGTGTTTTCTATAGGAGTAAATCTATTTGATGCTTTAAACTAGGTTTTTATGCTCCTTTTCTGATTTCTGATGCTAACTGAAAGCCTTTGCTAATGAAACCATCTCTGCTAGCAGGTTTCCCTTCTTTCCAGAAAAGGAGGAAGATGAGACTGCTTTCCCTGAAGGCCATGCTGCCTGGAATAGGCAGAATTTCCTCTGCTTCTTCTTCTGGTAGAAAATAGTTAAGAATATGCATGACAAGCCTGTGTCCCATATGGACTACATTAATTTTGCGTGTGTCTCATCTTGAGTTAAGTCTGGCCTTACTTACCTTTATCTTTTTCTCAAAAAAAACCCCTGAAACCCCAACAAAAACTTGAGCAAACATGAAAAACCACAAAACCCAACCAACCAAGCAAGATTAGAAAAACTTTATGATCAGACAAGATTAGTTTTTAAAATAATTTTCAATATTTTGATAAAAAATCATATCCTGTAATGTTTATTTTATTATTATTGCCATGTGTTGTTGCTAGTGTCATTGTTTTCAAACAAATCTGTGAGTTTGTTTAGGTTTTATTTTCAGAAGCATCTTTTGCCTTGTCACCATAATTTGAAATGGATTTTTTTTTTAATTAGAGGATTTATTTAAATTAGAGGATTAATTTGACAGGTTGCACTTTGTGTCCCTCTCTTCTCCCACATTCTGCTTGTGTGAGCAGAGCAGTTGGTACTGAGGACGTGATGTCTGCAGAAGCTCACATATCAGTCTTGAACTGTTTCCAATCTGGGCCTCATCCTCATAACTCGTCACAGTGCAGTAGATGCTCCACTGGAGTTTATTTTGTGACCCAGTTTGTGAGCCCCGAGGCTGTTTGAAGTGCAAACCAAAGGATAGTAAGTGGGATGATGGTGGCATTTGCTTCCAAAGCTTGCTTCTGATTTGAAACAGAAAATTAGTGGAGCCAAACTTGATTTCTTATGCTCAGTGATATCTGAAACATTGGCCTCTATGTGAATAGCCCTTGCATGATTAAATCTTCAGAAATGCAGCTGTGGTCTCATACAAACTTGAGGAATTTTTGACCTTTACTCAGCTAAATAAAAAAACCTCAAAATTAAAACCCAACAAGTACTTTAAGGACTCATGTGCAAAGAACATTAAAACTGTCTGAATGGTTGTCCACCCCATGTTTCAGATCACATACAGGTCACCTGGAGCAAATACCTTGCATTTTCATCAGTTCAAAATATGGGCTTTTTCCCCCATATTCAGCAGCCTTCAGCAGTAATTTTTCAAAGCCCCTACAGTTATCTACAGTGTCTGCTACTCTTTTTACCTGGCCTGGACTCTTTTCCACTTATATTACACCTGCACTTCTACATGCACTCTACTTTTCCCCTGTTTTGCCTTATTACGTGTAAAATATGTACTCATCTTCTGAGATTAAAACACAATTGATACAAGGTGATGTGTCCATCCACCCCAGCCCAACTCAGATTTGGGAGCATAATGTGTCCTATTAAATTCAGGATTATCTTCATCTATCTATACAACCCTGGTCTAAGTAGAGCTACAAGGAATGCAGTTCTATATTAGCCATATTTTTCTACATCTGTATGTTTATAAGAAAACTACAGTCTCATGTGCTTGATGTTTCTAAGTGTGTTGAATATACACAACAAACAACCATTAACGAGTTTTAAAACTCTGATACTTATTCAGTCCACTCAGTGCTCTTGAATGTGAGCCAACATTAATTCAAGCTCAGTTGATCCTAATAAGTAACTAAGACCCCATTTCATAAACATGCAATTCTAGCTTGTTATTTCTGGCACTGCCATTAAGCAAAAGTCTCTACCGTCAGAATGACAGAATTAAGGGATTAGGGATAAACTGAAAATTGTGAATATTTCACAATTTCTTCCCTCCTCCCCACCAAAGGCAACTCTAGAGGGGCTCAATAACTGCTCTCAGTTATGCACCTTTTCTTCTGGAAGTTATGCACAGGCATGTGACCTGCCAGTGCAATGAGATTTGCTTACATGAGTGGAGTCTGTAGGACCAAATGTAATATCTGATACTTTCTTTTCGTCATAGGTTCACTAGAACAAAGCACCAATGCCTGCACTATAAAGTACTACTTAGAGTTATCCATCCTGAAGCAGAATTGAAAGCATCTTGGTCCCAACAATATGTATGTCTTTTCAAAAGAAATCTATGACATTTTGAAAGAAAACTATGACATTTTTTTACTAAGATGCAATCAGGGACACAACTTACCCTGGCCCTTTAGGTAATGTAGAACACGTGCTATACTTGTTCCTGAAACAGATTTTCTCTTCAACTTTCCTGATTTTGCAGAAAGATATTTTATAGAGATCCTGCCAAATATGAGAAGCTTTGCAGCAAATTTGCAGGAGATGCATTTTGCTACATAAAATCCAGTAAAGTAGAAGTTCACATTAAAGCAACATAGACTGCACAACAATTGTGTTTCTCAACACAGACATTTCTTACTCAACCTTTATCTCTGCCATGCCACTGGATTTCAAGCAGCTGTTGAAGTTCCAGAGCTGTATTTCTAAGACATGGGGCTCAGAACCATCCTTTCATGTGCTTGTCCAGTGCCCAGTCACTCTCTGGGCTTATAGGCTCTATGGTGATGTGGAAGAGAGTAAGAAGTAAGGAAACACTTCTCCTCTCTCCTACAGTGAGAATTACTTGTATTCATGAAGTCTGTGTTACTAATACATTCTTTTGCTCAAAGACTGAGCTTTCTTGCTGATGCTAAAATGTTTGTATAATGCTGCTGTATTATTGCACTGTTGTACCAAAACAATAATAAAAATATTTAGTTAAATTAAAAACTGGGATATTAATGGGCTTATAGACTTGCTGTCTTTATTCAGTGCCCATGAATGGCTGTGCTGTTGGCAGCACTCATTAATATTTCTCAAGTGGTTGCTGATGTCGTTATTATTATGACATTATGGGCTTTCTTTTTCTTCATGCAAATATTATTTCTAACAAAGCTTGTGGGGAAAATGCTGTGCACACAGCTGTGTGAGGAACAAATTCAGAAAGGGCCAGATCAGTTTGTAAGAGAAATCAGGTGTGTTGCCATTGAGTTTTGGGTCAGTAGCAGGGCACCAAGTGACTTGGCTTTCTTGAAAAACAGAGTGAGGCTTTTAATTTCCGAGCAGAATGGGGGAATGCATGCAACCCACAGAGACTGGAGTCTCTCCAGGCCTATCTAACATAATGAGAGAATTCTTTGTGAAATGCATGAAATGATGACATTTTGGTGGTGAGTGAAATGCTTGATTACTTTTTCCATAACCTAAAATAATTGGAATGTTCTTATGCAATCCCATTCCTGGTGAGGACTAGGAATGTGTAACCTCACCATATATATTCCCGAGAGACATCTCTGGGGCAGAGTGTGGTGATATGGAAAAATGCATTAGAAAGTGCTTTTTAAGCCCCAAGGGAAAGTTATAGGCATATTCATCTGAGAAAATATCCAGAAGACAAATTCAGAGTCATGGTCACAAGTCTGCAGAGAGAAAAGTTGATCTGGGCAAGGTTTGTTGAGCTCCTTGGTGGCCACTGAGATGAAGATGAGTGCCTGACTTAGTCTGGCTTGTCCGTGTAGCTGTTTTGTAGAAGGAGAGAAGGGATACAATGCCTGCTGGCACCTGGGGACAGGGTGTGTTGTGGTTTAAAACTAATAACTAAGAAAATTACTTATTTCTTGCTGTGAGATATGGATTAGAATAAGGGCAAAACAGGCATAAAACTTAAAA
>NC_031770.1:22869797-22886988 GCF_001522545.3 Parus major
GCCAGGAAACAAAGAGAACTCAGAGAGCTCTGGTTTTACACTTTAAGGTAGGGTTCACAAGTTGATCTCACTTTTCAATGGCCTAAACTGCTGTCAATTTTCAGCAATGACCAGTAATTGGTCAGGAGAAAAGACTCTAGGCAGTTCCCAGAAACTTCAACTTTCTTAAAGGTACAGTAACTTCATGACAGGGTGACACAAGCCTGGTCCAGGGGAGTGAGGTTTGGTGCCAATCTGGGTGGACTGTCAAAAGGACAGCTTGGCCCTGAGCTGCATCTTTGAGAACGCCCTGTTCCCTGCCACCATCCTGAGGGGAGTCCACATCCATGCTGAGTCCTCCTGGGCTGCTGTAATTTATCCTCAAGTTTGGACATGGAGGATTAAGTGAATGATCCTCAAGGGATTTTGGTATTTTGCAACACAGTGGAGATTTTAAACATTGTATAATATCTCTGACTAGCAAGGGTTAGCATAATCTTTGACAGAAATTTTTTTCTGGTAGATTGAGAGGCAGGATTTAGCATTTCAGAGTAGTACAGAAAGATGAAAATCTATTAAAATGGTCCTTGGCATTGAGGACATGCACGCTCCTGCAGCAATAGGAGTACTCCTGGGTACTGTGTTTGGGCATGTATTTCATGTATAGACACTGAATATCTCTGTCACAGTTTAGCATCTCACTGACACAAGCCAGAGCCAGCCACAGAAGAAAAGGATAGTCTCTGCCCTGTAGAAATGCCAGCTCGACATTCAGGAGGAATCTCCTGTGTTGAGATTCCCAGTACACAGGATTGCATTGGCACATGGAACAGGAATAGATGGGCATTGGGTGATACCAATTTGAACACCTTGGTGTTGCTTTAAAGGTAGAACCAATCTTTCTCCTCCCAGTAACTCCTGCTAGCAGAGGATTATGTGTACTTAGTCACTGAGGACAGAGAATGCATTGCTCAGCATGGCTGTTTTATCAGACTCATTGGATAGTTCTTTCCTATTTTTTGTTGCCTAAATAGAGAAATTTTATTAAAGACTAGTTTGCAAGTGGATTATATTGACACAACATTTTGTAGGGACACACAGTACCCAGAGTAGCTGTTTATAATGTAGAAACATTTGAGCATTTAAAGCTGGACCAGTTTCATTGAGGAGTTAGACCATGAATAGTCTAATGGTGCAAAGGAGCTGATATCTATAAGAGATTGAAAGACTGGAAAGGGCTGGTAGAAGTTAAATATTGACTGAAGATGAGCCAGGCTACATCATGCCTATTCACCAAATTAATTATTTGTTTCAATATTTATAAAAGTTAATAGGAAACAGATGTCAGAGCTGGAGATGCTTGTTAGGTATCTGTAATGGAGAAAGGAGAAAGAGAGAGCAGAAATCAGAATCTCACCATAAGAGAGGAACAGGAAATTAAAATGTCAGACAACTGACAAAGCTGCAGGACCACACACAAATATAAAGAGTTTTCCCATAGGATCTCCAAAACATTTTAAATGTAAGTCTTTTATCTTTTGCCACCTAGAAATCAGAATAAAGTAAGTTTTCTTTTTTTTAATTTTTTTTTTTTTCTTGAGACAAAAATCTAAACACACACCCTCAATGCAGTTAGAATACAGTATATTGAAAATTTTTTTTGGAAACTTCTCTGAGTAGTTTGGAAAAGTCCTACTGAGATATCTAATGAGAAGACTGAAAAGAGCAGGGATGGAAGTTGCTGATTCATGTATTGAGTATCCACATCCTTGTCAGGAAGAATTCTTAGTCTTTATTCTGCAAAGACTGATGGTGTGGCCAGCAAAGGCCTTGCAGATTGGGGTTATCAGGGGTGTGCTTGTCCTCTGCACTTATTAAGGGCACCTGGGGCTTGTGGTCTGTCCTTGAATTTGGCTGCATTGAAATTAATTTCCCCTGATGTGCAAGATGTGGGCAAGAG
This sequence comes from Parus major, assembly GCF_001522545.3. Classification (NCBI taxonomy): domain Eukaryota; kingdom Metazoa; phylum Chordata; class Aves; order Passeriformes; family Paridae; genus Parus; species Parus major. Next base: position 22,871,737 of record NC_031770.1, read on the forward strand.
AGTTCTGCAGGCATGAGGGGCATCTTTACAGTGTATGTTCTACCTAGAATGTTGGAATGGGGGAGGATGAAAACAAGGGGATAAAAAGATTGTGAGTTTTCATATTGAATAGTTTTGGTGGAATTGTGGCAGTTCTATTAACTGAGGGTCAGGGATCCTGAATTCATGTGGGATTCTGATAGTCCACCTGCAGCCAGCACACACAGAAATGTATCCTCCATGCATGCCAGTAGAAGAGAGATCTGGAAAAGCCAAGTTGCACTTCACAGAAATCTGTTTGTGCTGCATCATTGCCTGAATCAACTGGATTTCAAAAGAGGTTGGGAATCCCGATAGACTTACTGCTCTCTTCCCTGCTCAGAATTGCTTCTAGTTTTCAGTATCCTTAGGAACACAGAGAGATATGTGTTTTGTCCAGTAGCCTTCCTAGATGGAACAGTTTGCTGCCACTCTAGTAATCACTGCTTCTTTAGCTGACCCTTGCTTATGCCTCTTCATATTCAACAGTCATCACTGAGTAAGGGCTGTCTGCTGACCTTTCCTTCAGCAGTGCATTCTGAGCCAACTGTGCTGCTCTGCTGAGATATGGATTTTTTTTCTTTCTTTCTGTCTTTTTTTTCTGTCTTGTGGTAGGGTTTTCTATGTCTGACTTTGGCCAAATGCTTCACAAGCTATAGACTCTGAATGCCTGCCTTATTTGGAGAAGTACGTAGGCTTTTCAGTTGGCTTGACCTCCCAGTAAGTTTTCTACTCTCCTTTGACCTGCTTCTGCCTTGCCAGTCTCTGTATTAAGCTTTTTTCCTCTCTTTCATTCAATTCCAAGTTCACTCACCCTTCTTGCTTCCCCCCAAAATAGAAGAAAAAAATTTTAGTAGCTGCTGCTAACCATTGCCCAGTCCTTCTGCTGGTGTTTGATGTTCACCCCAGGGACAAGGAATTTGCAAGTTCCTGTTCACACCACGTCAGCAGATGCTGCTGCTGAGGATTATCCTGTAACTTGTAAAATAGCTTTTTTGGACAGGTCTGTCTCAGAAAACTGTTGCCCACTGTATTTTAGCAATGGTTGGCAAATCTAGCCCTTTGCAAGCAGGCTCTATAGTCAGTCCCTAAGAAACAGTCTGTTCTGTCTTCAGCTTCCAAGAGTCAGCTGTTTGGGTTAGTATTGCAGAATAGAGCTATAATTTTAGATGTAAATGCTGATCCCTCAGTTGGATCAATGAGATCAAGGTTTAGCCTTTTAGATCAACTGCAGACCACAATCTACCAGAAAAATGACTTTGCAGCTAGCTCTTCCTCCAGCTAACAGTGGGTAAGCCACAAGAACAAAGTGAGGAGTGGAACTTCGCATGGTAAAGTCCTTGGCCAATGACAATAAGATACCTGCAAAGAAGATGGGTTTTATGATTTCCCCTGTATTTGCTTTCAAAAGGAGAGGCATTGGAAAGAGAGGTGAAATAATGCAAATCAATGGTGCAGCATTTCAGGAACAAGCAGAGTGGCAGATGGATTCATTCTTTATTCATATCTTTAATTCTTTATTTGATCTAAAAGGGGAGTTTTCTGGAAAGGCATGGCTTTTTATGGCACTTGTACACAGATACTGTGGGAGCAGCAAATATATTTGGTTTTAGCTGGCTGCTGGAAGGAGGATTTAGCACTTAGCTTTTGCGTTTCCCAAAGATCTGAATGGAGCTTATCTGAAGTTATCATGTACTGGGCATGTGATGAAATCAGCGATGTTCAGGTGAGGGACACTAGGAATCTGTGTCTTTGCTATTCTCTGAGTGAAATGAGACTCACCTGTGAAGCAGCGTTCAAAGGAGGTTTGTTGTACAATTTTAATTTACTTTTCTGACACTGCTTCTGATAAAGCCAGATCTAAATTAATCTCAGGGGCTACTCCAAAGGTTATATTTAGTTATATTAGTTATTTAGCTATATTTAGTTATATTTAGTCCATTGAATTTGTGACTTAAAGGCTAAAAGAAGACGTACATGTTACAGAAGTGTTGCCTGTGACTGACTGAAGAATAAAAAAAAAATTCATTCTCCCCCAGCGAATAACAGAATGGGTAAGGTTGGAGGGGTCATTTGGTTCAACCTCCCTGCTCAAGCAGGGTCCCCCAATGAACAGTGCAAAAAATGGCATCCAAACATATTTTTTCAAGGATCTGGCTGAAGCAAATGGTCAGTCTGGAATAAATCTTAAATCTCTTCTTCTCCTCTCCACTTAATTGAATCCTGACATGTTTCACTGCCATTATTCCTGCCTGTCTCTCCACCATCGTGCTGCTGTAACTCACAGAGGATTGTCACTGTGATGGACAGGACATGAGCAGGAGTGACCTGGTAAGGTCCCCAGCATGGTGGAGAAGAAATGCCCTGGAAGACAGGGAAGAAGGGTCAGCATCAGCCAATATCCAAGGAACTCATGCCTTTTTCAGAGCTGTGCTTATCCCTACTCTCAAAGCAAGCCTTTCACAGTGCTTCCCTCACCTGCAAGCCTTGCAAAGCCCAGGCTCTGGTGGGCTGCCTCCCTTTGCATCAGTCCCCATGTTACCACACAGCCGCTGCTGTCTGTGTGGTCTTTGGAATTCACACGGCTTGGTGGCAACCAGTAGGGAGGGAAAATAACGTGTTTTATTTATTTAGAGTCAAGCACAGTTTAAAGTCCATTCTAAATAAATAAAAACTCTTAGCCAGATTTATATAAATAAAAAAGCAGATTTTCCCCGTCTCTCTTGGCTGCTGTTGAACAGCATCAGTTTCAAGACCACACAAGGAGCTGTGTCGACAGCTCAGAAATGTGCAGGAAAGGCAGAGGTAGGAGGGGTTCAAAGGACCTTGATAACTTGCTTTGGGCTTCTAATGCATGGAGGTTCCCTGTGGACATTAAGGAGTAGCCCTTTCACTGGGGTGTGTTAAAATGTCAGAAGAAAACTGTGAATATCATAGGTCTTTAACAGAGGACTATTTCTATAAATGACCAGTTTTTCTTCAGATGGTTCATCCACTCTACCAAGGCATCTGTACAAATGGTAGGATTAGTTAGCCCAGGTGAGCACAATTTTCTCTGTCTCTTAGTGTAGCTTAGAGGTGACAGAGCATAGATTTGAGGAAAAAACATTTTATTCTTAGGAGACTGATCACATTTGGCTTTTGGGTCTTGGGTCTGTGTTCCACAAAGGTTCCCAGTTTCCATCAAATGGTTCTCCCACACAGGTGCTGACAGTGTCGTCTCTCCTGTTACAGCCATCACTTAGGGAAACTCCAAGCATGGTTTCATTTTCTTGGGAATGAAATGTATTATGTCTGCACAAGGTTTCAGATCTCTCCTCACTTGCAGACCTGCCAAGATATCAGGAAGGGTGACAAGCAGCTGCTGTGTGGAGCACCTGGGTTTTGTTACTCCAGATGAGAGATTGTAACAGGCCTTAAATAGTTATCTGCTATAAATGGCTTCTCCTTGAAGCAGCATTTTCTGTGTTGCTCATGGATAAGGATGGGCTGGAGAACATGATTCTGCTGGCTGCAAGATTAGGCTGAGAACAAAAAGAGCCCAATTAATGATTGTTATTTTGTGACTGGTCAGAGGCCACTACAATCCTGACAAGGAAAATCAAAGAAACACTTTGCAAAGCAAAGCTTTTCTCACAGTTCATTACCTCTTTCATATTCTGAACTTCCTTGTGCTGGCGGACAAAATGACCAACAGATGTTAGTCACATTGAGGAAAAATTTCAAAGAATAATTTTTTAAACATGTCCTTTTATAGCTTACTTTACCCACTTTATATATTATATTTAAAGTTATGTACAGTCATATATCCCACAATACTTTGGGTTGTCTTGTTTTGTTAGTAAAACATCAGCTCACTTTTCTCTTCCCACTTAATGACACAGCTGGGGTCACAGCTTGTCAAAGGCAATGGTGTCAGAACTCCTAAACATCTTCCCTAAACCTTTATCCTGAAGGAAGTTAGTACATCTCAGGGCTGTATTGCTTTGTGGTCCAGTTAGCAGTAAAATGACATTTTCTTTGTGCAGATTAAGTCATGATACAGCTTCTACTTCTGCCATGCCAACCTGCAGATGGTTGCTTCATCTACTAGAGACCTTTGATGCAGCAAATGGTCTTTGTCCCAGCCCACCCAAGCCAGAGACATGGAGAGTTTCCCTCCTGGCTCAGGGAGTCTTCCTCCATGAGAACACTCCATGCCTCACTATGAAGGGCAGACACTTTGAAAATGCTACTTAAGAATCATTATTCTATTTATGATTATTCATAATCATAAATATGATTATCCATATCAGTTAAGCAGCAATTCTCACTAGTTCCTACTAGCTTTGAAGGTATCCAAAGTGGGCACTTGGTGGTGGTCTTGGCAGTGCTGGGTTAATGTTGGATCTTGATGATAGAGTTCTTTTCCAGCCTAAATGATTCTATGATGCCCTGATGCAGGAACATAGATAGTGTGCAATAGGCTCACATTGCCTTCTTGCATTAATTTCAAGACCCCACAAGTTGTTCCATGCATAGGGGATAGGATTCCATTTTTATATGTGCATATTATTATTTCAGGAAATTTTGCTGCTTTTTGAAAACCTGAATTTAGGAGAGCTAGGACAGATAGTGAAAAATACTTTCAAACCTGAATTACATTGATTTTTTTTTCTTATTTTAAAAAAAAGTTGTTTAAATACTTCCATTATGAGTGTATAACATCGGTGGCAATGGATTGTATGTGCAATAAACAGCTTTTTGTGTTTATTAAGTAACCCAGCCTTGCAACTTTAGCAGCCATAAGTTCATTTATTGTGTTGCAAGCTGAGTTGCAATGAAGGATATCACTTACTTATCACAGTACTCTAAGTAATCACACCAGAGGTTATTAATTTTCACAACAGAGAATAAAAAATATGTATCTGATTTTTAAATTTCAATAGTAATATGAGATGTTTAGGCCTTCTATATAATTTTTTTTGATGAATTTTAATTATTTTCTAAAAAAAGTAGAACTGAGCAAGAAGCAGGTGGTTCTATGCCTCTTTTATTGGTGACTATAAAATATCACACTGTGTGGCAAGAATGGGCTCCTGGAGAAATTCTGTGCAATTTTACACAGAACAGCAGCAAATCTAAGTCTTGAGAATCTCAGAGAGATGGAGCTATTCTTTCATTTTAAATATTTTACTGGAATTCAGTGTAAATGTTAGTTCTGAAGCATAAGAAAAATTTTAAGGAACAAAAAAGGGAGGCTGTGTTTTAGGAGAATAAGCATAATTATCTGTGTGACTGTAGGCAGACTAATCTGGTACTGATTCTGAACAAAAAAATTAAAGTCTTCTTAGGACACACAATTAGCTAGAGATTAGAAAGTAATTGCTGCCAATTGAGATTATATTTGAATCTAATTTCATATATTGTGGCCAAAATTAAATGTGATGATCAGCTGCTCACTTAATAAACTAGATTGAGATAATTAGTAGGAGATAAAAGCACTCCATATTGCAAGAAGTGTCTGTGAAAAGGTTATCATCATCATCATCATCATCATGAGGGTAAAAAAGTGTTTTTTCATCAGGAAATCAGTCTGGCTGATTGCTTGTCCTGTGCTACACAATTGATTTTTTTTTTCCAGTTATTTGTAAATAATTATAAAGATATTATATCATATCATATATTATAGGTGCTAAAAGAGTTATTTTGATGTTTTGTTCTGGTAGGACCTTCTTGCAAACTATGGGGGACTCTCTGATACAGGTATGTTGGAAGAACAGAAAATTTATCACAGACCCATGTGAGCAAAAAGGCCTGTATTTAAGAAGAAGAAAAGTCTCCATGGAAGATTTCTGCATGCCAGAAATTGGTGATCCTGAAAGTTTTAGAGCTCCTTGTGGTCACCTAATTTAACATGAGCTTTTAGGCTGCTTTTAGGAGCATGACTTCTGTATTGTGTGGGTGAGCGGGAGAAAACTGTATAGGATTGGAGAACTGATTATTCTTATGGATAGGACTGATGGGACTGATAGGACTCTTTGTTAGAAAAGCAGGTTAATTTCTGGTATCTGTTAACAAAGAGGATCATAAACCAAGGAAATATGTGAAAAAAAATCCCAGGGATGCTTTTAAAGGTCTAGTGATAACAGAGATGTTTAAGACTCTCAAATACACAGTGTATAACTTACATGTATAACATATGCCAATATATATATATAATATTGGTGCTATAATATATGTATTATTTGTGTTATATATAACTGGTGTTGTAATTTGATCTGTAAATGTATGAACGTTTTTATAAAGGAGTACACATGTAATATGAGCCTGTGTGTTTGGGAGGTTTGTGGTAACATGCCTCCTTCTCAATTACAATAGCATCCATTAAAAAAATCTCAGACACTTAAAAGAACAAATTAATTCTATCAAGCTGCTGTGATTCAGCTTGCTCTACCTGACATGGTATTTCTGTGCTTAAAATGCAGCAGCACTTGGTGTGACTGGTATTGTGTACACAGCTCTAGCAGCAAACAGGCTTCTCTGATGTGTTGCAAAATGGACAGTAGGGTTTGGCCCCCTAAAATTTAGTATGTCAGATCTAAAATAATTTTAAAAGGAATTCACGTGTCTTCTCCTCCTCCACACTGCCTGTAACCTGAGAGTGTCCACGTGGCTAAGAATACAGACTTGTCTTCTCTAAATTGAAGACGTTCTGCTCATACCACTGGAAAAACAAACTAAAAAATAAGGCAAGCAGATGTTAAAAAATGTTGAAAGTTCCTTTTTTGGAAAGGTAGCTATGTTAAATAAACATTAAAATGCTATTTTTTCTATATAACTATTCATTTTAATGTCACCTCAAGAGTTCATCCAAGGGTCTTTGGGTCACTTGGGAGAATGTACAGTATATTTTGGCTTCACAGCCTTCAACTTGCTACAAAGGGCTAATTCTTCCAATTAATGAAATAAATGTTGCTGATGTAGATGGATTGACAAATCAGTTCAAAGGCTAGTTTGTTGAGGCAGATGGCAAGTCTGATAGAGCTAGAATGCATCAAGAGGCCTCCCCTGGCAGGAAAAGGAGCCCCTGGAAGAACAAGATGCAGTAACCATTCACCCCCATTCACCCGGTGGCGATTTTTCTGCCCAAGCAGAACCCTGACAAAACCAGAGTGTGAAGCCTTTGTGTCCCATAAGGCTTTCAACAGGGCTTTTTGTTTAGGGCAAAAGAAACCCATTCAGACAAGATACTCAGACAAGCTAAGGTGGCTGTTGGTCTGCAAATCTCTATTTGGTATATTGCAGTTTGATGTAGAAAAGCAGGTTAATTTATGGTGCCTGGTAGAAAAGGTGATCATAAACCAAGAAAATATGAGCAAATAATTCAAGGGAATGCTCTGAAGTTTATTGATACTTGCTCTATGATTAGATGTTGGAAAGTTAAACAGAGCAAGGAAGCTAAAGGGACAAGATCAAGGTTACAGCTCTTTTCATGTGGGTAAAATATTATTGGAAAGAACATGTTTTCCTTTTGAAAATACATTCCTCTCTTTGGGACATAATTCTGAAGTAGCTGCATTCTAATTCAGTTTACAACAGTTTTTGAGAGCAGATGCACTGCGGTGTTGATATTTCAGGGGAGGATCAGCTCCATGGATTAATGCATTTACGTGCTTCAGCGATGATGGAGGTGGGTTACCGCACACCTGGGACCCTCTGTAGGGCATACTGATGTCTGGCTGCAGTTTCTGAGCTTTACAGCTTCAGCTAACTAATGTGATAGCCCCTGTGTTTCCAGACAGGAAATAACACTCGCTGTCAGCTGTGCTGGATGTGGTGATGGAAGGCGTGTTCCTGCCTTCATACCTACAGACATGAAAGGGCTCACAGGGGAAAGTTTGAGGCTCTCAGCTGGTGCCCATCAGGGTAGTCAGAGGGTGTAAGGTGATACAGGATGTTGCACACTGCAGTAACCTGGATCTAGCACAAGTGGCTGGAAATGCGCTACCTGGTGTGCCACTGTCAGATCTCCCACACTACAGCGCTCAGGCAGGTCCTTGCCAGAGCACAAGGGTGATGGAGCAAATGCAGGGATCTAGCTTGCTGGAGCTAAGCTGCTTTTCTTCCCCATGTGTTGTTTGAGCCTGCTCAGCTCTCTGTATTCTGTGCTGTGCTAGATACCAAAGGTAAAGATCACAGTTGGGCAGAGGGCAACCATCCCTGCAGTGGAAGTAGCATTTGTGGTCTTAAAGTCTAGCTCAGTGAGAATAATAACTCCAAGTCATGGAATTGAATTGCTTTTCTACTGTATGAGCTTTAATGTAAATTAGCTATGTGAGTGGACATCTGTGCAAAAATAGCTGAACTTCCAGTTCCTAACTGGACATTACTCCATGGGGAAATACTGGACCTCAGTGTATGTAGATGGGTGGATTTTTAACTTTCTTCCTGTTTATGCAGAGGTTCTTGTGGAGGCAGTTTTATTTTGTGTCACTTGGAGCTCAAATGAACTGCAGAACAGTGCAATATTATAGATAGCTGGCTGTTCACTGAGCTCTGGAAGGCTGAATCACATCTTTTTAAAATATGTGTTTTCATTGATAGTGAAATTTGACTTTTCTAAAGAAAAATGTCAGGAATGCATGTAAGAAACTTGCTTATCATGAATGTTCTGGTAGCAGCTTAGTGATAAAAACAATTGTATTTGCAGTACATATGAATAACCTCTTAAAAAGTATTGTTTAGAGAGCCCAGGAGAGAAATCTATGCAACACTCCAGTGCAAGAATCTTGCTCTCCCTTCTCTTAGGAGAAAGGTAGGCAAAGAAAATAATTTGCTGTTTTGTGAGGAATCTATTTACCTTCCAAGAATTACCAATCAGGGATTAATTACTACCATTAGCCTATCTGCTGCTGCAGAGTGTTTGCTTTGTTTCTTCAAGAGAAAACAAAATGTGGTGGTATATCTCAAACACATGGGATGTGAAGAGTATGGACTTGCATTAAAAAGACTGCTTTTCTGGGCTGAATTTATAGATAGATGTTAAGAAAGCAGCCAAAAAGTATATGCACCAGAGAAGTTTGTGTGCTTGATAGTATTTAAGATGTTTAAATTTTTCTTCATTTTTCTTTTTTTTTTTTTTTTTTTTTTTAATTCTTAGGCTGAATAAAACGTAATCCCATTTTTTTCCCATCCATGCTCTGTCTACAGATTGCTCCAGAATTTCTGTGCCCTCAACCTAATTTCTCTCTCTCTCTCTCTTTTCCTTTTCTCCATCCAAACTTTTCCTAGAGCAAAGAGGATAGTTGCTGGGATGTGATGAAGGCTGTGAAAGGAAAAAATAAATTAACATCCAGTGGGCTTCTCCTCCTACTGTGCATACAGGAAGTCTTAAGGAGACCACAGGACACTATCAGTACTGCCTCCCAACACATTCTGGATCCCAAGAACCCTTCCTATTCCTCTACAGCCTCTAATAACTTCACTTAAAATAAAACTCCTAGTTTGGTGTTTCTTGTGTGAAATAATTGGTGGTCTCTGGAAGGTGCAAACTGATGAATTCCATCAGTTCCTCTTAATGTCTGAAAGAGCTGCAATTGTAAGATGATTTTTGGGGGCTATTTAAGGACAGCCTGCTTTAATTAATATCCAATGGAGTCAGCTCTTGGCATCTGCTGTTTTATACTGTTAAGCAAACCAGTGTATGCTTGGTGGCACCTTTCTTGCCAAGGGTACCCTACTGATGTGGTTTCTATCTGGCCTACATAATAAGGGAGTGTCAGTAAAATGCCAGCACTTGCTTCATTGTCATCTCAGTGAATATTCCTTAGCAAATGACAGGCTTAGGGTTACCTTACATTTCTCAGTTCAGGCAGCAAAGGTGAGGACTAACATGTGGAAGAATGCTCTCCTGGACAGGGCAGGCAGCTTCTCCTGGCTGTGGCTGTCTTGTGTGTCCTCCCTCTGCTTGACCAGAGAGCTCTGAGATACCTGACCAGCTGACAAAAAGGTGAATGTAAAGTTCAGTGTGCACAGATAGGATTTATTTCTGAACTTTGAAGTGCCAACTTGTTTTGCTGTGATTAACAAGGAAAGAAACTCCTGAGCCTTGTGGCTAAGAGAGTAGAGTGATAGCACTTTATCTGCACTGTGCTAATTATTGTAGCTTTTCTTTGTCCTGAACAAGAGAAAATATCTGTTTAGATCTAACTGAAAGCAGCCAGAAAACTCTTGTCACTATATCATATTAGCTTTGATCTGGCGTACTTGATTATGGTTTTTGTTTTGGTTTATTACAGGCTCTCAATTTTCCTTCTTTGCTCTAAAAGCTATACTCAGAATATTGAATCACTTTTCTCCATATCAGTGAATCTGCTTATTGACATCCTGTTAGAGGCCTGTGCAAATAGTCTTCAAAAAGGAATAAATGAAAGACAGCGGTGAAAAGCAAAGTTTGACCAGAGGGCAAAGTTCTGTCAAAAACACTTTATCTTTCTTTGTTACTGAGACATGACCAGATGTTTGTTTATAACAAAGTGCCTGCATTGGGATCTTTCAAAGCCCAGATGAGGAAAACTGTATCTAATTGCTTCTAGGGCTGCAGTCATGTCCTAGCAGCAACCTGGGTCGATGTGTCCTCAAATCCTGTGTCTGGAGATTCTGGGAGTGGAATAAAAGTGTCTTTGCTGAAAGGAGATAGGGCTGTCAGTTCAGGCACACACTAAACATCTGCTCTGCCTTAGCCCTGTGGTTTAACTAGATTAAAATGCCACATTAAAATGATCATCAGTCAATCAGAACACTTCCTCACTCTGAGGAACATAACATCACGCTCAGTGCTGCAGTTTCCAGAGAAGCCAATGTGTCGTGCTAGGAGGAAAGAAAAATCAGAGCAGTGAAATGTTTCACAAATTGTGGTTTGTTTGGCCTGTGTGACATCACAGACTGATGTTTAACCTAGGATCAAGCAGCTTGGAATTTGTTCTCCTAGATGATTTTAAATCTAGCTAATTATTTGGAGTAATAATTTTTATTATTTTAATCTTGGCTATTAACTCTAGCTAGCAAAATGAAATATAATTAATGTTCTAGCTTTGGGAGAGTTTCCAATCAATAAATCTGTATCACAGACCACAAATTTGTGTTGTTTCAGTGGCATAGAGATCATTTTCCTTTTATTTAAACCCCTGGATAGCTATTTAAGACTACCAGACTACAGGTCTTATAAATTACAGAAGTAGTAATTGCCAGGAAAGCTCTGTTTTATTAATAAAAAGAAAGGCAATTTTAAAAGAAAAAGAAACCCAGACAAATTAAGGTAACCCCCGTCAGCTGGCTTTTAGCTGTGAGATAGTTTTCTGTGGCAAAGGATTATTTCTATAAACAATATACATTTTGCTAACAGTTATGTAAATATTGCTGTGAAGTACCTTATGTGATGATTGGCGAGGCCTTTTGCTGTATAGATTATGCATTACTTAGAATTAAGTGCCTTCTTACATTTATTAAGGCATTTAAACAGTTAGGTTTTGGTTATTTTAGTGAAGCAGAGAAGGTAGAAATGCATATTTTCTTTCGCACAGTTTATGTAGCAATATAATTTCTGAAGTCTATTTAATGTGGACCAACCATAAATGTATTCATCATGTTGAAGCACAGTGAAAAAAAATCTATAAATCAAGTTACAGCAAGTTGATGCCCTCTTTCAGAAATACCCATTGCATGTTGAGGAAGCATCTGGTGCAATTTGGATTTTTTTACAATTAATTTAATAACCAAATGTGGAAAAGGGCTTACTGTAAGTATTTCAAATTTTTGCTGATGGAAGTTACAGATATGAATTGAGAGACTGGAATCAAGGGACAGATTATGGCTTTTTGGAGCCTGAAGTACATTATATCCCATGGATCCTGAGTGCTTCGCCTGCCCCCTTCTCATTCCTTCCCTCTCACACCCCTGGAACTGCAGTGGGAGGAAGGCTTCCTTCTTGGGAAGCATCTGTGACCCTTTTCCTTTGCAGACAGGGAATTTCTTGGAAGACCAGACAGCTGTGCTTCCAAGGCTTGGCTTGGCCTGGCCTGCTGCACCTTCCTCTGAGTAATATTTGACCACTCCTTTATTGGGGTGATGCTGAAAGAGTCCTTGCAGTGACAACTCTTACTGAGATGCACGAATATTCATATTGCAGAGCTTAAAAAGACCACACAACGTTGGATAAATTTCATGCTGTCGACTTAAAAAAAATAATTTTGAGCTAGACTCATTTGAAAAATAATAATAATAAAAAAATGATAATCCAGTATTATCAGATGATCTCATGATCAGGGATGGTAAGAAGAGCATTTAGGTGTCTGCACATTAACCTCTCCTACCTGTAGCCGCTCCAAGAGGTCACATTTACAGGCAACAATGTCATTCTGTGTAAAGTTCTGAGGAGGAAAGCTCTGTTCCTTAAGGGAAGATGATGATTAATGCACTGTAAATTACCCCTGAACTTGCTTTGTGATACCTTCTCTATGTTGTCACACCTTGTTCAGTGTTTTACTGACACCTGAGAATTTCAGAAAAGCATGCAGTAATTACAGTGTATTATCATCTGCATTTCTGATACATAAGCTCTCATAAAAAACCTCCTAAACAATTTCTTGGGGTTTTGGCTTTAAGTATTGCTGCAAAGAACATCATTTGTATGTGAACTTCAGCTGGATATGGTAACACCTTGTAAAGTACTTTAACATGACAGAAATATTCAAATAAAATTTGCAGTTGGTTTCAGAGGTCTTCCCTTTAGGAGACTGCAATAAATTCAGCCCCTAGATTGACACCATTTTCTCTGTATAAATTTAGTTCTGCAGGGTTAACATTTCTTCATGGTGGAACTTAATTGCTTTAAAAGGAAAAACTACAATATTGCTGCTCATCTACAGTGACTTTCCTAGCCTTTGGAAAGTACATGTATTTAGAACTAAGCATCAGGAATGCTCTATTCTGTCCCATATTTTTGTTTTTGTTCCATATGTTTGTTATATCCATTAACAAGCAAAAAAAATCTCCAGTATTCAGTCTTTCTCACTATTTATATCTCATTTTCATCCCACCCTTTCACCTTTGGCTTTGGTTTTCTTTCACTTTGGCCAGTTTATTTACAACTATTAAACAGAAATGCTGCTGCTCCTGCTTCACAGCTCAGCAGACAGGGAATGGTGGATCACCATGCCTGTTCAGCCCCTGCTGCTGGTGCCATTTGTTATAATTGAGCTCTTATCCATCATACCTCTCAAACCTCTCTGAATGAAGTCTGTCCAGTAAGGTCAGACTCTTAAAATGGTTGTGAACACTACAGGTTTCTTACATTTCTCTCTATCCAGCCATTTAAGCAGAACTGATTTCCACAATATCTTTCTTAAACCCAACATAATCCAACACTCTCAAACCTGATGTAATTGTTCAAGTCTTGAACAGGACCTAGGATTCTCAAGTGATTCACTGAAATGTCATGTATTTTCAAGCCCAAAATAGAGGCTTTGTTTTAAAAACAACTAAAATAATAAAAGTGGAAAAAAGAAGATACGAGAACAGACTAGATTCTGTGCACACAGTTCAGAAATATCTGCATGGAATGCATCACTCCTAACTAAATGTCTGCATCAATTCTTCTCCCCAGGTTCCAACTAATCCTGGATGGAATGGCATACATAACACAGGGATGACTTAGGAGAGCAGGGAACGTTTATCTTCACGAGGCAGGAAAGGGAAAGCACCTCACCCTGTTAGTCACTGTGCTGGTTAGGACATGTGGTGGTTACAGGGAAAGGTGGCTTTTGCTACAGCCCATTGTGTAATGGGCAAACTCAGCTTGCACTAAGTTAGAAACTGCTCTCTAGAATGAAGCAGATCTTTAACAATATCTCCTTTGCCCTGAGCAATTGCAGGTGGCATCCACATTAATATCGAGGAGAAAAAGCTGAGAGAGAAATAGGAGTCTGAAAGTGGTCCTGGGAAAGCATACTCAGAGTTTGCAGGGCAGACCTCAGAAAGAAACTTCTGGAGAAAAACCAAGATGCTGGTGTGGATATTTTGGTGAATCTAAATGCTTACAAAGAAAAGGCAAAAAATCCCAAGGCAGGTGAAGCCAAAGCTTGTAATTTGTTTTTTTTTTGGCAATTTCAAGTTCAGTGATGACATTTAGAGGAGGAGGTAGGAGCTGGAGAAACTACCATCACCTGGAGAGAGTTTGGAAGTGTTCATGGAGAATGCACAGCAGGCTGGAGGGGGAGTGATAAAAGTGGCATGAAACAAGGGCAGTTCCTCAGGGGAGCACTAAGCACTAGGCAGGGAGATAAATTAATCTGGAAACAGTGTGATAACTGTTGGCTGGGGGCATAACCAGGACAAGGTCTGAATACAGAGCCAAGAGCTGCTATTCAGCCAAACTGTGTAGCTGCATAAAACATGGTGCAGGAGCCTCCTGAATCTGAAGTAAGTACAAAACTTCTAAACAAAGCAGAACACAGGCTGAGAAATACCACTCGGTGTTTAATGTCCCTAGGTTCATTTGCAGGCCAGTTTTAGAGGAACACTTTCAGTTTAGGTGTAGACAGTGTGGAGATGAGATCAACAAACTGGGCTTTCAGGAAAGGCTGGAGATAACAGGTGAAATGTAAGCAGAAGGGTTTCTTAGCATATATGGGTAAAAAGTTGATGATGACAGAATTTGTAATTGCATTTGGGGGAAAAAGTATCTTTTACTAGACCAAAATTATGCCAACCACATCAAGAGGGTATCCTTACTGTAAACACAAGTGACCTACTCTACTGCAGTCTTTGAACTCATCTTTCAGGTAACAGGAATCTTCCCTGCAGGGTAAAAAGTGGTCTGAGGACTGCCTTTGATGGTAGGTGCATTCCTCATAGACCAAGTAGCCAAACTGTGCTGTGACAGTGACAAATGGGTTCCACTGGCCAAGGAAATGGGGTAATTTAGCCGAACTTGCTAGCATGGGGTGGGGTTTTCTGAGGTTCAGCCTTGCTCAGAGCACTGCTCCAGAGAGCCGAGCAGGGCTTTTAGGCTTTTCTCTCAGCTTGGTTTCACCTCAAGAACTTCTGCTGGCCCCACAGTGCTCCCAAACAGAAACATTCCCTGACACCCGCTCCGGTGCCCATTGGGTGGGAGCGACAGCCCAGTCCATGGGGGAAGGGATGAGGCATGCTGGAGCACAGCAGAGCAGCTGGATTTCCTCCTTCCCTCCCTCC